>NW_021180950.1:0-3404 GCF_002162155.2 Triticum dicoccoides | reverse complement strand
TTTTTATTTGCTGTTCTAAGTTGTTCTCTATCTTTAATTATGGATATGGAACACGAAATACCAAAAAAATTCGGTGTACCTGCTACTCATGGAGATGGGGAACCTCCTAAAACCCTCGATGCTATTATGTGGAAGATATTATGTACTACTTTGATAATCCTGAGAAAACCCCATTAAATTATGTTATGGCAGACACGTTGGACCAACGTGAATAATTTAGGGATTATCGCTTGACACAAAAAGGGAAACTATTATGGGATCAAATTTATATGTTGCGTTGGTATGCTAGGTGACTATGCTTGAGATATGATTATACTTGTTGCTCTAGGATGAAGGCTCCACACCTTCCCTTTTCATGCAAATTTAATGATGATAAAACCTTAGCTTCTTATGCTAATGGTATATATGATTACTATGATGTGGAACAAATAGAAGAATTTGTTGCTTTTATGGGTGCTTATGAGATTGAATCTATGTTTAAAGAGTTTGAAGATTTTGATGATTCAGCTTATAGACCTGAAAATTTTGCTATACTTAAATATTGCTATGAGAATTATGAATATAATGCCAATATTGATGCATTTATTGAGGAAGTCTCCGCTTTCCAAGAAGAGACTAATATTTTGCAGGAGCCTATGGAAGAAGAAATTGATGAAACTGTGAGCTCATTGGATGAAAAAGATGATGAGGAGAGCGAAGAACAAAAGGAGGAAGAGCGGATTAGCTACCCGTGCCCACCTTCTAATGAGAGTAACTATTCAACTCATACATTTTTTAATTTCCCTTCGTTCTTACCTAAGGATGATTGCTATGATTGCTATGATCCTGTTGATTCTCTTGAAATATCCCTTTTTGATGATGCTTGCTATGCTTCTGGCCAAGATGCCAATATGAATTATGCTTATGGAGATGAACTTGCTATAGTTCCTTATGTTAAACATGAAATTGTTGCTATTGCACCCACGCATGATAGTCCTATTATCTTTTTGAATTCTACCGACTACACTATAGCAGAGAAGTTTGTGCTTATTAAGGATTATATTGATGGGTTGCCTTTTACTACTACACATGATGATTTTGATAGATATAATATGCATGTGCTTTCTGCTCCTACTTATAATTATTATGAGAGAGGAACTATATCTCCACCTCTCTATGTTTCCCATATGATAAAATTGCAAGAAACTGCTTATACTTTGCATTGGCCTTTACTTGGTGTGCATGAATTGTTCTTTTATGAGATGCCGATGCATAGGAAGAGAGTTAGACTTCGTCATTGCTTGATATATGTTACTTTGTGCTCACTACTAAATTACAAATCATTGTTATTTAAAATTGGCTTTGATATACCTTGGGATCCGGGTGGATCCATTACTTGAGCACTATATGCCTAGCTTAATGGCTTCAAAGAAAGCCCTGCCAAGGAGACAACCTGGAAGTTTTAGAGAGTCATTTATTTCTGTTCTTTATGAACTTGATAGTCTAAAAACAAAAAAATTATAAATAGGAGAACCCAAAACTTTTCGAAAAGGGAAGTGAAAGTGAGAGAGACAAGCATTGTTGAAGTGGGAGAGCTCCTTGAACTTTGTTCATGCTCACGAAAACTTTGTGAATCTTGATTACATAAACTTTTCAAAAAAATAATTATCCCCTTGTACAATTCCATTGTATTATAAAAATAATGTGCTAAGGTTTGCCTTAAGGATGTTTACAATGCTTGTTGGTTTGTACGGTGCAGGACAGAAACTTTGGCTGTAGTGCGCAATTTTACATTCCTTGCTGGAGCGTCAAACGGTTCTGATCCTTCTTGCACTGTCTTTCTGTACAAATTGTTTATTTTCCTAATTTTGGTAGAATTTTTGGGGTATCAGAAGTATGGTGAATGTTCAGATTACTACAAACTGTTCTGTTTTTGACAGATTCTGTTTTTTGATGCATAGTTTGCTTGTTTAGATGAAACTATCAATTTCTATCAGTGGATTAAGCCATGGAAAAGCTATATTACAGTAGACACAATGCAAACACAAAATATGAATTGGTTTTCTACAGTACTTAGAGTAGTGATTTGCTTTATTATACTAACGGATCTTACCGAGTTTTCGGTTGAAGTTTTGTGTGGATGAAGTGTTTGATCGAGAAGGTCTCGATATGAGGAAAAGGAAGAGAAGCAAGAGCTCAAGCTTGGGGATGCCCAATGCACCCCAAGTAAATATTCAAGGATACTCAAGCGTCTAAGCTTGGGGATGCCCCGGAAGGCACCGACGCCTTTGTAGCATATTGACGGAACGTTGCCTCATCTTCCAGCCCTTTCTCCGGCACCACCACCACCAGCCCCCTTCTAGGCGGCCGCCGACATGTTCCCTTGGCTCCTTCTGCTGCTCGTACCTCACTTAGGCGCTCCTTCTGCCCTTTTTCCTTCTTGTTTCATTTCCCGAGGAGAGGGACAAGAAAGGGATTACATGCACCTTATCTTTTTTCAGTTTGTAAGCCTACGGGCCTTAGTTAGGTTTAAAACTTGTAACCTCCCTGTTTATGTTTACATTCCGTACGAACTGTACCCGTATGGAACATATTAATGAAAAAAGGGGGCTTGCCAGGTCTTGTGTGTGTGAGCAAAGCCCATACCAAGGAACAAATCCTTGTTATTTTCAATATAAACACCTTTGCCCGGCAGCAGGCCTTGCCGCTCCCCTACTCCGTTCGACCATACTCACGCCTTTGGCAGAGGCAGGGACGAAGTAGGGGTGGGCCCTATGCTCACTTCCTTGCCGCCGCGGCTACAACTACATTCCGAACCAAGAATAAGTTCTTGGGTGGTAGGAATGAAGGGAGCACGGCAGTCTCGGAATAAAGCGAGGTTTCATACGTCCCAATCTTTATACGGAAATGAATAATGATGTGCCTCCAACGTATCTATAATTTTTGACTGTTCCATGCTATTATATTACCCATTTTGGATGTTTATGGGCTTTACTTTACACTTTTATATCATTTTTGGGACTAACCTACTAACCGGAGGCCCAACCCGAATTGCTGTTTTTTTGCCTATTTCAGTGTTTCGAAGAAAAGGAATATTAAACGGAGTCCAAACGCGATGAAACCTTCGGGAACGATCTTTTTGGAACAAATGCAAACCTGGAGACTTGGAGTGGAAGTCAAGCAACAAGCAAGGCGGCCACGAGGGTGCCCGACGCGCACCCTATAGGTGGGCGCGCCCCCACCCTCGTGGGCCCCTCGAGCGTCCACCGACCTACTTCTTTCTCCTATATATACCCACGTACCCTGAAACCATCGAGGAGCACCACGAAAACCTAATTCCACCACTGCAACCTTCTGTATCCATGAGATCCCATCTTGGAGCCTTCGCCGGCGCTCCGCCGGAGGGGGAATCGACCATGGAGGGC
>NW_021180949.1:0-1671 GCF_002162155.2 Triticum dicoccoides | reverse complement strand
GCAGAGAGACACGTGGAGAAGCCTCGACATCCACCAGGCACGCCCGTTTAGACATAAACGAGGTAGACTAAGCCGTATGAGTAGCACCAAGTTTCAATGTATCCTCGCTTTGTAATCACGCGACCGTGTATATTAACGCAGCCTGTCGTTGTGTCTCTATTTTAATAGTAGCCTTGCATTTTTGGTCAGCGCATAGCTGCATATTTTTCCGGGCACAACTACCAAAACCAACCCGACGACAACCACAGTAACACGTCTCTTTATGAGATATGTGTATCTCTGACACTGACCCGACCTTTGGAACTAAGCTGGCAAATTTATTACCTTTCACCACGGTAAAACGATCAGGCTCCATTGCTATATAAAGGCCACCTTGTGACCTTACCCAGCAACCCTCACTTTGTGCACAACACTCACGCTTTTTCTTGTCATGCCGAACCCCAGCATTCATCTGAGGACCCCAGATGCAACCCCAGGTAGCTTTGTCAAATTATTGTTGGATTTTTCCCGCAGTACCATGGGTTCTACCCAGCCACCCCAGTACGAGCTGTTCAAATCGAGGATCACCCCATCCACCTCGGAATATTGGGCAGAAGTACACATTCCTCCTGTAGACTCCAACCAAGATCCAACAGAAGTTTCCTTCGTGGGGAAATCTATGCCAACCCCACACTTGGCCATAGAGGCTGCTGCGAAAGAAGCGATTGCTCGTCTTCGATCCGCAGTACCCTATGCCCGCGAACGAGGATATTATTACTTTCCGAGTCGTGCAGCACCCGGAGAAGTAACATCTTTTCCCGGTGGACGTATTGAGAGAGACCCAGTTCTGGCCAACCTTATCCATTACATCATTGCTCAAGAGCATTTGAACCAGCGAGTGATGAATTATCTCCAGAGCCTTGCAGATTTAAATCCTCAGATTGCCATCGGCAGACCACTGAGACCCGACACTGAGAGACGCATACATCGACTGGTCAATCCACTGCCTCCGATTGAAGAAGAATGTATTCCATTACGAGAGACATTTTACCAGGACTCCACCCAGTTACCATTTTCATTTTAGACGTCACTACTGTATTTGTTCCTTGCAGCATTTATTTATGTGTGTGACTTATGCATGATACCCTGAGTTTGTACGACGAGTCAATTATTTGGCCTCCGCTAATGTGTGTAGTTTTTGTTGTGGTTTATGCTCCTTTAAATTAACTATTTTTCCCTCGCAAATCCTGGAGTGAGATTTCTTTTCCCTGAGTTGCTACATCTACACTTTCTCACGACGTGGATTAATTGATTTCACTCAGCACCAGGCAGCAGACTCACAACCATAATCATTCGGACACATACACTGTTTGCAAAACTTTGCAACGGCGTTACATCCAGCTAACCACCCCCTAACAACAGTTAGCACCCGGCACACTCCATCTACTCCTCATGATCACCACCTCCACGGAGAGCCAACACCCGAGCCGCAGCATCGCGATACTCGTCGAAGATCATCGCGCACAGGAGCACAGAGAGCCCCAGCAGCGTCGCCAGCCCTCCGCATATCAGGATCACAAACCAGTCCGGCATCGCCTCCGCCATTAGAGCCTCGACCGAGCTTCTGTAAGCAGTAATGAAAGAAGGAGGATGAGAAGTGAGGCCAGGTGAGAGGAAGAAGAGAGAGGCACC
>NW_021180948.1:0-960 GCF_002162155.2 Triticum dicoccoides | reverse complement strand
AGTTGAACTAGCTCTATAGCCTAGTACAAATAATTTTACACTAGAGTTGAATTAGCTCTATAAGCTAGTTCAACTAATTTTACACTAGAGTTGAACTAGCTCCATAGCCTAGTACAAATAATTTTACACTAGAGTTCAACTAGCTCTATAAGCTAGTTGAAATAATTTTACACTAGAGTTGTACTAGCTCTATAAGCTAGTTGAAATAATTTTACACTAGAGTTGAACTAGCTATATAAGCTAGTTCAAATTATTTTACACTAGAGTTGAACTAGCTCTATAGACTAGTGCAAATAATTTTACACTAGAGTTGAACTAGCTCTATAAGCTTGTTCAAATGATTTTACACTAGAGTTGAACTAGCTCTATAGACAAGTACAAATAGTTTTACACTAGAGTTAAACTAGCTCTATAAGCTAGTTCAAATAATTTTACATTATTGTTGAACTAGCTCTAAAACCTAGTACAAATAATTTTACACGAGAGTTGAACTAGCTCTATAAGCTAGTCAAAATAATTTTACAAAAGAGTTGACCTAGCTCTATAGCCTAATACAAATAATTTTACACTAGAGTTCAACTAGCTCTCTCGCCTAGTACAAATAATTTTACAATAGAGTTGAACTAGCTCTATAAACTAGTTCAAATAATTTTACACTAGAGTTGAACTAGCTCTATAAGCTAGTTCAAATAATTTTACACTAGAGTTTAACTAGCTCTATAGTCTAGTTCAAATAATTTTACACTATTGTTGAAATAGCTCTATAGCCTAGTACAAATAAGTTTACACTAGAGTTGAACTAGCTCTATAGCCTAGTTGAAATAATTTTACACTACAGTTGAACTAGCTATATAAACTAGTTCAAATAATTTTAGACTAGAGTTGAACTAGCTCTATAGCCTAGTAAAATAATTTTACACTAGAGTTGAACTAGCTCTATAAGCTTGTTCAAATAATTTT
>NW_021180947.1:0-1229 GCF_002162155.2 Triticum dicoccoides | reverse complement strand
ATGTTCACCGATGATGACTAGTCCGTCTCACGTGATGATCGGACACGGCCTAGTTTGACTCGGATCATGTAATCACTTAGATGACTAGAGGGATGTCTATCTGAGTGGGAGTTCATAAGATGAACTTAATTATCCTGAACATAGTCAAAAGGTTTTTGCAAATTATGTCGTAGCTCACGCTATAGTTCTACTGTTTAGATATGTTCCTAGAGAAAAATTAGTTGAAAGTTGATAGTAGCAATTATGCGGACTAGGTCCGTAAACTGAGGATTGTCCTCATTGCTTCATAGAAGGCTTATGTCCTTAATGCACCGCTCAGTGTGCTGAACCTCGAACGTTGTCTGTGGTTGTTGCGAACATCTGACATACACGTTTTGATAACTACGTGATAGTTCAGTTAAACGATTTAGAGTTGAGGCACCAAAGACGTTTTTGAAACATCGCGAAACATATGAGATGTTTTGAGGGCTGAAATTGGGATTTCAGGCTCGTGCCCATGTCAAGAGGTATAAGACCTCCGATGACTTTCTTAACCTGCAAACTAAGGAGAAAAGCTCAATTGTTGAGCTTGTGCTCAGATTGTCTGAGTACAACAATCATTTGAATCGAGTGGGAGTTGATCTTCCAGATAAGACAGTGATGGTTCTCCAAAGTCATTGCCACCAAGCTGTTAGAGCTTCGTGATGAACTATAACATATCAGGGATAGATATGATGATCCTTGAGGTATTCACGATGTTTGACACCGCGAAAGTAGAAATCAAGAAGGAGCATCAATTTTTGATGGTTGGTGAAACCACTAGTTTCAAGAAGGGCAAGGGCAAGAAGGGATACTTCATGAAACGGCAAATCAGCTGCTGCTCTAGTGAAGAAACCCAAGGTAAAACCCAAACCCGAGACTAAGTGCTTCTGTAATAAGGGGAACAACCACTAGAGCAGAATTACCCTAGATACTTGGTAGATAAGAAGGCTGGCAAGGTCGATAGAAGTATATTGGATATACATTGTGTTAATGTGTACTTTGCTAGTACTCCTAGTAGCACCAGGGTATTAGATACCGATTCGGTTGCTAAGTGTTAGTAACTCGAAACAAAAGGCTACGGAATAAACGGAGACTAGCTAAAGGTGAGCTGACGATATGTGTTGGAAGTTTTTCCAAGCTTGATATGATCAAGCATCGCACGCTCCCTCTACCAAAGAGATTGGTGTTAAACCTAAATAATTGTTATT
>NW_021180946.1:0-989 GCF_002162155.2 Triticum dicoccoides | reverse complement strand
AAGTCACGGACTACCGGCACGTCCTCAAGGTCTGGCAAAGGGCTGGCGTTAAGAGAATATAATTGTCGCTTGGCTATTCGGGTCAAGACATTGACTATCTTCCCCGAAGGATGGGTGAGTTGAACAGTCCTAGAGAAGCAATCAATTTGGGCATGATGAGCTGACATCCAGTCCATACCCAGAATGATATTAATATCTGAAGATTTAAGGGCTATCAAAGATGCGAGGAAAACAAGTCTGTCGACTTGGATTTCATTTCCATAACTTACCCTAGAGGTCTGCCATCTAGAACCAGGGGTAGAAATTTCCATAGTGGACGGCAAGTCACAGAATGCAACGTTATGCAAACGAGCATAATTTTCGGATATAAAAGAATGAGAGGCTCCTGTATCAAAAAGAACAGATGCCGGGTGGCAATTAACAAGAAGCGTACCGAGAACGACGTTGGGATCCTCTTGAGCTTCTTCGGCAGAGATACAGTTGACATGGCCACGTGAAGCGGTGACCGGTTTAGCATGAAACACCTTCCCTGTCGGCTTGCCACGGCCAACAGCTTTAGCAGATTGATTGGGGTTGGTCTGGGGACACTCACGCATATAGTGACCAGATTCCCCACACTTGAAACAAGTCACGGAACTGGTACGTGGAGGAGCATTATTGGTTGGACCCCCATAGGGCTTGGCTGGAGCAGACTGTTGAACGGGGCGAGGCGCCTGGAAAGATGGCCTCGGTGTGAACCTGGGTGGCAGGGCGGTGTTGGGTACCCACACGCGGCGCTTCTGAGGACCAGCACCGGATGAGGAACCCATGTCACGTCCATGCTTGCGTGTTGCGTCATAGTCAGTCTGACCAGTTTCAGCACTGATGGCTTTGTTGACAAGTTTCGAAAAAGATGTGCACTCATGCAGACGGAGGTCGCGGCGAAGCTCAGGACTAAGGCCCTTACGGAACCTTGCTTGCTTCTTGGCGTCAGTAGACACTTCCTCAGT
>NW_021180945.1:0-1596 GCF_002162155.2 Triticum dicoccoides | reverse complement strand
ACAGGACCAGGCCCACCTGTCTCCTAGGTGGTCTCAACCTGCCCTGTCGCTCCGCCACAAAGTAACAGTCGGGGGCCGTCGGGAACCCAGGCCCACCTCTACCGGGATGGAGCCACCTGCCCCTTCAGCCCCCATCTCCAAACAGTATCACCAGTAATGTAACAGTGTAAAGTATATAGTATATGCCCGTGATCACCACCCGAAGTGATCACAGCCCAGTAGTATAGCATGGCAGACGGACAAGAGTGTAGGGTCACTGATGGAACACTAGCATCCTATACTAAGCATTTAGGATTGCGGGTAAGGTATCAATGACTGTAGCAGCAATGACAGGCTATGCATCAGAATAGGATTAACGGAAAGCAGTAACATGCTACACTACTCTAATGCAAGCAGTATAGAGAAGAGTAGGCGATATCTGGTGATCAAAGGGGGGGCTTGCCTGGTTGCTCTGGCAAGAGAGAGGGGTCGTCAACTCCGTAGTCGAACTGGGCAGCAGCAGCGTCGGTCTCGTAGTCTACCGAAGAGAAGAGGGGGAAGAAACAATAAATACAGTGCAAACATAAGCAAGACGACGCAAGACATGACAAAGATGTTGGGGAACGTAGCAGAAATTCAAAATTTTCCTACGTGTCACCAAGATCTATCTATGGAGAGACCAGCAACGAGTAGAAAGGGGAGTGCATCTACATACCCTTGTAGATCGCTAAGCGGAAGCGTTCAAGTGAACGGGGTTGATGGAGTCGTACTCGTCGTGATTCAGATCACCAATGATCAAGTGCCGAACGGACGGCACCTCCGCGTTCAACACACGTACAGCCCGGTGACGTCTCCCACGCCTTGATCCAGCAAGGAGAGAGGGAGAGGTTGAGGAAGACTCCATCCAACAGCAGCATAACGGCGTGGTGGTGGAAGAGGAGCGTGGCAATCCCGCAGGGCTTCGCCAAGCACAATGGGAGAAGAGGAGGAGGGAGAGGGGCAGGCTGCACCAACAAGAGATCAAATCATGTGTTATGGGCAGCCCCTAGGCCTCATATATATAGGGGAAGGGGAGGGCTGCGCCCCCTTTAGGGTTTCCCACCCCAAGGGGCGGCGGCCAGCCTCCAGATGGGAAAAGGGGCAGCGGCCAAGGGAGGATTCCCTCCCCCCCAAGGCACCTAGGAGGTGCCTTCCCCTCCTAGGACTCTTCCTTAGGGTTCCCCTTTGACCCTAGGCGCATGGGCCATGAGGGAAGTGGCGCCCCAGCCCACTTTGGGCTGGATCCCTTCCCACTTCAGCCCATGTGGCCCCCCGGGGCAGGTGGCCCCACCCGGTGGGCCCCCGGGACCCTTCCGGTGGTCCCGGTACAATACCGATGACCCCGAAAATTGTCCCGATGGCCGAAACAGGACTTCCTATATATAAATCTTTACCTCCGGACCATTCCGGAACTCCTCGTGACGTCCGGGATCTCATCCGGGACTCCGAACAACATTCGGTAACCACATACAAGCTTCCTTTATAACCCTAGCGTCATCGAACCTTAAGTGTGTAGACCCTACGGGTTCGGGAGACATGCAGACATGACCGAGACGTTCTCCGGTTAATAACCAACAG
>NW_021180944.1:0-1578 GCF_002162155.2 Triticum dicoccoides | reverse complement strand
CAAAATGCTATGGGAACCCGTCTCTCCTTTAGCACCGCCTTCCACCCTCAGTCGAGTGGTCAAGTGGAACGCGTCAACCAAATTCTAGAAGACATGCTTCGAGCCTCTGTTATCTCATTCGGAATGGACTGGGAGAAGTGCCTTCCATTTGCCGAATTCGCTTACAACAACAGCTATCAATCTAGCTTGGGTAAAGCCCCTTTTGAAGTTCTCTATGGACGACGGTGTCGAACACCCCTTAACTGGTCAGAGACCGGGGAAAGACAATTCTTTGGCCCGGATATGATTCAGGAAGCAGAAGAACAAGTTCGTATCGTCCGTGAAAAGTTGAAAACAGCCCAATCTCGTCAAAAGAGTCAATATGAC
Organism: Triticum dicoccoides; assembly: GCF_002162155.2. Taxonomy (NCBI): domain Eukaryota; kingdom Viridiplantae; phylum Streptophyta; class Magnoliopsida; order Poales; family Poaceae; genus Triticum; species Triticum dicoccoides. The sequence goes on along the minus strand of NW_021180944.1, from coordinate 1,212 downwards.
CGAAAACATAAGGCTATGACTTTCGAGGTTGACGAGAAGGCTTATCTTCGGGTCACCCCTCTGAAGGGAACCCATTGTTTCGGTATCAAAGGCAAATTGGCTCCTCGTTACATTGGACCTTTTCGCATTCTTGCCAAACGAGGAGAAGTTGCCTACCAGTTAGAACTACCTCCGCACCTCTCCAGAGTCCACGATGTCTTCCACGTTTCCCAACTCAGGCGTTGCTTCTCGGATCCTATCCGTGAAGTGGACCACGAAACGCTTGATCTCCAAGATAATCTTACATATCGAGAGTACCCCATTCGTATCCTCGATCAGGCCGAACGTACCACCCGACGTCATAATATCAAGTTTCTCAAAGTTCAATGGTCGCACCATTCGGAGGATGAAGCAACCTGGGAAAGGGAGGATCGTCTTCGACTTGAGTATCCCGCGTTCTTCCCGGAGGAACCCAAATCTCGGGACGAGATTCTTTTGAGTGGGGGTGAGTTGTCACACCCTAGCTAGTCATGCATTAGAGTGTTGCATCATGTTTACTCTTTCATCAGAAACTTGAAATGGGGATCTGTGAAACCCTCAGAATCATTTTGAAAATGACCCAAATAAAAATTTCTCCAAAAGGGTCCAAGAAAATGCTCATGTTGCTCTCTGAAAATATTGGATAGAGATAAAAATCAAACCAATATTTTCAAGAGCTCATAGGTATTTATTTTGGGCATTTGGAATTAATGCATAGATATTTGCATTGGAAATATATTAATTATATATATTAATATATGTCCAAATATTATGCCAATTATAAAGGAGCTCTGGAATAATATATCTAGCTCCTGCAAAAATTGGCATAAGTTAAATAAATGATTTAATATATTATTTAAATCAAAACAAATGTCAGAAATTAGAAAATAGAAAAATAAATAACAGGAGGAGCTTACCTGGGCTCCTCCCTGTGCGGCCCAGCCAACTGGCCGGCCCAGCAAGCCAGCCCAGCCCACCACCGCCGTCGTCCTCCTGGCGCCCGTCGGCCAGGCGTGTGGCCGGCGCACGCGCACGGCCGGAGCGCCACGCCACCAGCCCGTCTGCCTGCCTCCCCCGCCAGCGCGACGCCGCGGCGTTTCTTCTCGGTGCCGCCCCGATCCCCTGGCCTTATCCCCCCCCTCTCTCCCGTGCTGCTCCCTCTCTCTCTCTCTCTCACGGCCGAACACCACCGTC
>NW_021180943.1:0-1182 GCF_002162155.2 Triticum dicoccoides | reverse complement strand
TGAGTAATAGTTCATGAAACGGGTCAGAATTGGCCAAAACTATGAGTGTTGACGATGGACACGTTAATGCACTCCTAGGATCGTCAATCATGGAAATGGCTCTGGGACCCAAAACGGTGAGTAATAGTGCACGAAACGGACCAGATTTGGCCGAAATTGAGAGTGTTGATGACCACACGTAATCGCACCCCGAGATTGGTCAATAATGGAAATCACTTCGGGACCCCAAAACTAAGTATAGTCCAAGAAACGGGCCAGAATCGACCCAAACAACGAGTTTTGAAAACCCACACATAGCACACCTTGGGGTTCGACAACCATGGAAAGCATTTTGGGACCCCAAAACGGTAAGTAATAGTCCATGAAAGAGCCCAGAATCGGACAAACCTAGGATTAGTGATGACCGACACGTAAACGCACTCAGGGGTTTGTTAATCGTGGAAATCACTCCAGGACCCCAAAAGAGCGAGTAATAGTCCACGAAACGGGTCAGAATCGGCCAAAACTGCGAGTGTTGACAACCGACACGTATGCGCACCTTGGGGTTGAACGACTGTGGAAATCGCTTCGGGACCCCAAAACGGTGAGTAATAGTTCATGAAATGGGTCAGAATTGGCCAAAACTATGAGTGTTGATGATGGACACGTTAATGCACTCCTAGGATCGTCAATCATGGAAATGGCTCTGGGACCAAAAACGGTGAGTAATAGTGCACGAAACGGACCAGATTTGGCCGAAATTGAGATTGTTGATGACCACACATAAACGCACCCCGAGATTTGCAAATCGTGGAAATCACTTCGGGACCCCAAAACTAAGTATAGTCCAAAAAACGGGCCAGAATCGACCCAAACTACGAGTTTTGAACACCCACACATAGCACACCTTGGGGTTCGACAACCATGGAAAGCGTTTTGCGACCCCAAAACGGTGAGTAATAGTCCATGAAAGAGCCCAGAATCGGACAAACCTAGGATTATTGATGACCGACACATAAACTCACTCAGGGGTTCGTTAATCGTGGAAATCACTCCAGGACCCCAAAATAGTGAGTAATAGTCCACGAAACGGGTCAGAATCGAGCAAAACTGCGAGTGTTGACGACCGACATGTAAGCGCACCTTGGGGTTGAACGACTGTGGAAATCGCTTCGGGACCCCAAAACGGTGAGTAATAGTCCA
>NW_021180942.1:0-808 GCF_002162155.2 Triticum dicoccoides | reverse complement strand
GTGGGGAGGAAGAGGGAGTCGAGGCGGAGCTCCTGAGCTAGTCGGGGGAGCGAGGGGTGGTCGGAGACGGCGGCTATGGCGAACGGCGGCGACGGTGGTGTTCGGCCGTGAGAGAGAGAGAGAGAGAGAGCAGCACGGGAGAGAGAGGGGGATAAGGCCAGGGGATCGGGGCGGCACCGAGAAGAAGCGCCACGGCGTCGCGCTGGCGGGGGAGGCAGGCAGACGGGCTGGTGGCGTGGCGCTCCGGTCGTGCGCGCGCGCCGGCCACACGCCTGGCCGACTGGCGCCAGGAGGACGACAGCGGTGGTGGGCTGGGCTGGCTTGCTGGGCCGGCCAGCTGGCTGGGCCGCACAGGGAAGTTTTTCCCTTTTTTCTGTTTCTGTTTTTATTTAATATATCTGCAACTTTGTTGAATTTAATAAAATACCTAGGCAACTTCAAAAAATCACCAAACTATTCCTGGCCCATAGTTGGATTATTTCCAACATGAAACATTTTAGTTTGGAGATATTTGAGCATTTAAATATTTTATATTATTTTAAATGCCCAAATTCAAATATCTATGATTTAAATCAAAAACCCTAGGATGGCCTAGGAAAATGTGCACCACTTTTGGCAGAGGTTCTGAACCAAGGCAAAAATGATGGGCATTTTAGAAGGGCATTTCAGGTTCATTGAAAAATTATTTTAGTAACCCTAGTTGGTTTCAGAGGGGACTGGGGGTTCTGTCATCCCCATTTCAAGTTTCTGATGAAAGAATAAACATGATGCAACACTCTAATGCATGACTAGCTAGGTTGTGACACCA
>NW_021180941.1:0-1247 GCF_002162155.2 Triticum dicoccoides | reverse complement strand
GGTCTCCCCGAGTCCGGCGGGGCTAGAGAGTTCGGCACCCATTGGAGTACGGCCGGTGGAGCTGCGGGATTTGCTTAAGAGGGCGTCCATCTCAGAAGATCACCGCACATTAATGAGTACGATGATTGAGAGGATCTCGTCCGCCGAAAGCGGGTTGTGTGAGGCCGTCGGAAGTTTGCTGACGGGATTTGAGGTACGCAAAAAATGACATACCTTTTGACAGTTTTTGCACATGAAGTGCGCCCTGTATAGATAGTAGCCCCTGAGACTTGGTATGCTGTCAAAAACGGCATCGTGCCAAGGATCATAATCTCAGTTATAGATTGTCGCCCTTCGTACGTAGGTGGCGGGACGTTCGGTGGCCAGCCGGACTGATGGAGTTGCCGAGCTTAAGAGGCAACTCGACGTTGCGGATGCGGACATCTCGCTAATCAATAAACGACTTGATGAGTCACAAGGTATGTGGTTGCTCCACGGTCGCCTAGTAAGGGAGCTGACGCCCATTCCTTACAATTTGTATGCTTGATGCAGATGGTGCTACTGCTGTGGAAGACCTTCGAGCAGAGCTTGCTTGGGCCAAGGAGCAAGCCAGGATAAGTGATGTGGCTGCCTTGAAGGCAGCAGAAGAGCTAAAAGCCGAAAAGGCTGCTCACTGCCGAAGCAGGGAAGAGTTGGCCGGAATGGCCTTGAAATTAAAAGATGCTACCGACCGTTGTGAGGTTCTTGAAGGAGAACACCGAGTGGAGAAAGAGGGCCTGAAGAAGGCCGGCGCCGAAGTCAAGGATGCCCGGAGTGAGATGCGGGCTATGAAGGAGGAACTGCGTCAGGCCGGAGACATTGCGGCTGGAAAGCCCTTTCTTCTGCGTAGGAAGTTCACGGATCCAAAGTATGCTCAGCTGGGCCAGTTGTGTGGTGCGGAGGATCCTTATCTGGATTTGGCGGCGAGTGCGGCGGACGTAGTCGTGCACTTCTGAAGCCAGAAGGATCACGAAATGGAAGAACTTTACTGGTCTCAATTCCATAGTCCGGAGCGTCCACTTCCGTTGACTGATCGGCTGGCTGAGTGGGCTGAGCTGAATAGGTTGTCCAGACTTGCCATGACGGATGTGCTCACTCATCTGTGGCCGGAAAGGCCCAAGCCGAAGAGTTATTTTGGCTTGTTGCAGCAATTCCTTGGGGCGGTGCCGCATATCAAGGCGATGAAGCGGTCGGCATGCATAGAAGGTGCACGGATGGCTCTCGCCCGT
>NW_021180940.1:0-3749 GCF_002162155.2 Triticum dicoccoides | reverse complement strand
CGGGCAGGTAATCTCTAGGATTGCCATAACCGGGCACCATCCTCGGATTGATGATGTCGCTAACAGGCACCTTGAGCGGGGGGCACGATTGCTTCGCTTGTTCGCCGAGCTGGGCAATTTGTTTCCCAGCTCGTCGTTCTTTCATCCTTTGATCACTTTTAGTACTTCCCGACCTCTCCGCTTCGGCAAATGCCTTTCCAATAATGCGCTCATAGTTGCCTTTCGGCGGAGACTTGGGTGGTTTTGTGAGGGCAGCCAGAGTGCGCTTCGCTTTCACCGGATCTACCTTCTCCTTCGGAGGTGGATGTCTCTTTGCTTTCAACCCTTCAAAGAAGTCATTCACTTCGGTCCGCGCGATCTTCGCGTTTTCCTCCTCGGTCCTCTCGTACGGTAACTTCTCTGGAGTCTTCAGAGAAGGACCGAATCTGTATGTCCTCCCGCCTTTGGCTATACTGCTAGACGCCGCCAGAGTAGACGGAGCGGATGTCTTCTTTCCTTACTTACGAGGCGGAGGAGAAGGACTACGACGCGTCGGAGCAGCCGGAGCGGCGGCGGGTCTCTTCCGCCCTGGCTGACAAGGCGGAGAAGGAGGAGGATGGCTGCTCGGGTGCGCCGGCGTAGGCGGAGAAGGAGGCGGAGTGCCGCCACGCGCCGGAGAAGGAGCCGACCGAGTGCCCTGATCTCACTCGCCGGAGGAGGAGGCGGTGGAGGAGGCGGAGTGCCCTGACTTGTCGGAGGAGGAGGAGGAGGCGGAGGCGTCCAGTTCGGAAGGTTGATGAGATCCTTCCGCCATAGGCATGGAGTCTTTAGAGCAGAACCCATCCGAGTCTCCCCTTCACCGATAGGGTGGTCAAGCCAGAGGACCTCAAATCCCTCCGTTATTTCATCCACCATCACCCTAGCATATCCTTCTGGAATCGGCCGGCAGTGAAAAGTTGCGTCGGGTTTAGTAGGATAAACAGAGCCAACAGCCGCCTTGACCTTCAAATTCATCCATTGCGCCATAAGGTGGCAATTTTTAGCCTCCGTGATAGCATCCACAGGATAGCTGGCAGGAGCCGTCAACGCATGCTCCGGCTGAAGCAGCTCAGTGGAAGCCACGCTGCTTCTCCGCTGAGATGGCGGGGTAGCTTTGGGGGAAGCTTCGACATGTTGTTTGCTGCGATCTGCTTATCGTTCCTCTATCGCTTGTACCCTTGCATGCAGCGCCTGCAGTTCGGTCTGCTGCACTTTCTTCCTCCTCTCCTGGCATTTATAATCGCCTTCGTCCGGAAACACAACCTTCCACGAAACGGAGCCTGGCGTGCCTCGTGTCCGTCCAGGGTGCTCAGGATTCCCGAGGGCCATTGTGAGCTCGTTGTTCTCTCTGTCTGGAAAGAACGTCCCTTGCTGCGCTGCTTCGATATATTGCTGAAGCCTCTTGACTGGTATGTCCAATTGTCCGTCCGTCCAAATGCACTTCCCTGATACAGGGTCCAAGGTTCCGCCAGCCCCGAAGAACCAAGTCCAGCAACGGTCTGGCCAGTTCATTGTCTCTGGTTCGATCCCTTTATCAAGCAGATCATTCTCAGCCTTGGCCCACTTAGGCCGGGCTGAGAGGTAGCCACCTGACCCCGTGCGATGGTGAAGCTTCTTCTTCGCAGCATTTTTCTTGTTTGTCGCCGACATCTTTTTACTCTTTTCCGATGTCTTGTGGGCCACAAATGCGGGCCAGTCATCTCTGATCTTCTCATATTTGCCCTTGAATTCTGGGGTCTCTTTTTTATCGACAAACTTATTCAGGTCTTTCTTCCAATTCCTGAATAGGTCTGCCATCTTCTTAAGAGCAAAAGACTTGATTAATTGCTCAACTGGCTTCTCCGGATCATCCTCTGGCGGTAGGGTGAAATTTGTCTTCAGCTCAGTCCAAAGATCATTTTTCTGCATATCATTGACATAAGACACCTCATGATCGTTCTTAGGCTTATACCATTGCTGGATGCTAATCGGGATCTTGTCACTAACCAGAACCCCGCACTGAGCAACAAATGCCTTCTTTGTCCGGATGGGTTCAATCGGTTGGCCGTCGCGCGCGATTTCTATGATCTCAAACTTTTCATCCGAACTCAACTTTTTCTTCGGGTCTCGTCTCTTTACCGAAGTTGTGCTCGATCCAGAGGGCTAGGGAAAAGAACAAAGACGAGAGTTAATTAATATGTGTACATACCAAAACAATGAATGCATCGATTAGCTAGTCAGCACAGGCTTAAATAATATATATACCTGGCCGGACTCGGTTCGGTGATCACCAGAGCTGTCCTCACGGTCTACTTCTTCACCCTCTCCTTCTTGCACAGGCATTGGGTCATCGGAGCCATCATAATCATAGCCAGCTGCTTCTTCACCCTCTCCTTCCAGACCATCAGTGTCATTGAGAAACATCAACGAGCAGACAACATCACATCCTTTTGCGATTATGTCCCTCAATAATGCTTCTTGTGCTTCGTCTCGGGGCGGGGCGTCCATAGTTTCTACAAATATTTACAACATGGCAATTATTATTCAAACATGACAGATATGGATATATTAGTTGTAAACGTAGAACTATCTAGCTAATCACAATAAGGAATCATATTAATTAATGGCCTCGATGCTGCTTCTCTAGGGTTTCGGGTGGCCTCGACAACGCTTCAAGGGTTAGGGGTGGCCTCGAGAACGCTTCAAGGAGGGGGTAATATCGACCCCCCCACGTGTTGAAGCTATCGGGAGGGGGTATATCGACAACGACGACATACGTACATGGGAAAATAATATGCTTGTTTTTTCCTTCTTAAAAATACATGAAGCTATCGGGAGGGGGTATATCGACAACAACAACGACGACACTGCATCTATGTCTCACAAGTGACGTGGGCATCGACGCCCGCGTCACTTGTGGGATGTGGATGTAGTGTCCGACACCGACGGCCACATGTATCTCACACCGACGATACTTGCTATTTAATTAGGGTTTCCTCTACCGCTCGGCGACCCTCGATGACCCTCGTTCCCGATAAAAAAAAAGAGGAAGAAGAAGAAAAAAAGAGGAGAAGAAAGAATAGAGGAGTCTTCTCCTCTATTCTTTCTTCTCCTCTTTTTTTTTTCTTCTTCCTCTTCTTTTTTTATCATCTTCTTCCTCTCATGTTCGACGACCCTCGACCCCGATAACATACATCCATCAATATCATTCCATACATACATAGACATCTACATTATATATGAACAAACATCTATGTCCCGCAAGTGACGTGGGCATCGACGCCCGCGGTAGGGTAGAGGGTCGTGGATCGCCGAGCGGTCGAGGGTCAAGGGGTCGAGGATCGCCGAGGGGTCGGGAGGTTGCCTAGTGTCAAAGGATTCAACAAAACCATGTCTTCATCATTAGGCGAAAGTAACAGGTGCATGATGGTACGAAGCTCTCCAAAGTTATTTTGGAACGGAGTCCCAGATAGGATAATTCGCTTTTTGGTACAAAGTTCAGCAAGAACCTTCCGAATATCATTATTTGGAAGGCCTTTGCTGAAATTTGTACAAAAAGGCAAATTATCCTATCCGGGACTCTATTCCAGAATAACTTTGGAGGACTTCGTACCATCATGCCCTGGTTACTTCCGGCTAATGATGAAGCCATGGATTTCTTCAATACTTTGACACTAGGAAACCTCTCTCGACCCCTCGGTGATCCTCGACCCCTCAAACCCTCAACGACCCTGGAACCCTCGACCCCTAGA
>NW_021180939.1:0-1225 GCF_002162155.2 Triticum dicoccoides | reverse complement strand
CGAGCAATTCATTAAACTTGTTATCGAGCTTTGTTTCGAATGTCTTCTCAAGGCCAGTGATCTTCTCCATGGCCTCTTCAAAATTGTTCAGCACATCTTGCACCTATTCAGTCATCATTTGCTGAAACTTATCATGAAGCTCCTTGTTCGATAAATTCTCCCAGTCAATCTCGTCGGCTTGTGATCCTGGCATGGTTAGCAGCAATAGAAACACACAAGAATATGATCCTACAGACTACGAACAAGTGGTGGTGGTGGGTGTCACAAATCCGTCAAGCAAATCTCAAATTCTTACCAGTTCTTACCCAGCAGCAGGAGGTGATCGGCAACCGTTGTAGTCAAAAACTCTCAAAGCTTGGATAGAGCGATTACCAGGGAGAGTCAAACGCACGACGTAGATGTATGTGGAGCTGGGAAGGCTTATAATATGGTAGCAAAAAGGGTCAGCAATAATCAATTCAGAGATGCAAAGTTGAATAAACGCTCAACGACGGTACTGTGCTGGTCCTAGGCTAGACTGTGCTAGAGACGCGAGCCTAGAACACTAACAAAATCACGGCGCGGCACGTAAACAAGGGAAAAGCACACTCTAAATTTTTTTCGCTCTTTTTTTTTTGCGCTCTTTTTTTTTGCGCTGCTTTTTTTTTGCGAAAAATTACTATAATGGCGAGTGTCTCAAAACTCTTCCTAGCTCAAACTGACAGGATGGGCACGAAATTTTTTCGACCAATTTTTTTTTTCGACTGCCCGGACCCAAAAACTGGAAACGGGTCAAAAAAACTTCCTATAATGGCACCTGTCTCAAAACACTCAGAAACACCTAAAAATAGGATAGCCAGAAATTTTTTCGAAAAATGCGTTTTCGAAAAATTTTGGGCCTAAACGGAGCGTGGCTACCCGACTCCGGCAAGGAAACACGAATCGGAATCTAGATGGATCCCGAAAACAAACCTAATAAGCAAAGAACTCGGATTGGTGGTGGATATATGGTGGTGGTATATGGCAGCGGTGGTGGTAGCGGTGGTAGTATATGGATATGGATCGGTGGTGGTATATGGACACGGATTGGTGGTGGTATATGGATACGGATTCGGTGCGGTGGTGGTAGATGGCAGGGGCGATGATGATGGTGCGGCGGCGGCGTGACAACTTATGACCAGAACTCGAAACTCTAAAAGACTAGACTCTAAGACCAGCAACTAGACACGACGATGCAACCGCAAAT
>NW_021180938.1:0-903 GCF_002162155.2 Triticum dicoccoides | reverse complement strand
ACACTGGCGATCGGCGACGAGCGGCGTTGGTGGACTTCGCCCACCGTACACCGAGCTCGAGCTATAAAAACGGCCGGGGTGCCTCTCTCTTCTTCCTCACATCTGGCCTCACTTCTCCTCCTCCTTTCTCCATTACTGCTTACAGAAGCTCGGTCGAGGCTCTAATGGCGGAGGCGATGCCGGACTGGTTTGTGATCCTGATATGCGGAGGGCTGGCGACGCTGCTGGGGCTCTCTGTGCTCCTGTGCGCGATGATCTTCGACGAGTATTGCGATGTTGCGGCTCGGGTGTTGGCTCTCCGCGGTGGTGATCATGAGGAGTAGATGAAGTATGCCGGGTGCTTACTGTTGTTAGGGGATGATTAGCTGGGTGTAACACCGTTGCAAAGTTTTGTAAACAGTGTATGTGTCCGAATGATTATGGCTGTGAGTCTGCTCGTGGTGCTGTGTGACCATTGGCTAATCCTATCTTAGCCCGGTCAATAAACCTAGGCAAACCAACCCACCAGACCTCAACCAAACCCCAGCCAAGCTTCTCGTGCAAGATAGCCACACAGTGACCCAACACCTTTTGGCAGTCGGTGCCCAACCTATCAACCCAACCTGTCGCTCATGCGCCAGTGACCGGCCTCTAAATAGTCCTTTCTCGCAAGCGTTCGAAGGAAGATTCCGTCCCCTTTTTCCTATAAAAAGGGCGCGCTAACACCAAACCAGCACCGCACAGCTGCTACCCCAAACCGAGCCACAATGCCTGGCCCTGTCGTGCACAACGAAACCACAGCAACCCACCTTGGAGGTTTTGTGACCATCCTCGCAAACCTCACCCGTCGTGCCTACGCGTTAGAAGAGCCACCAGAATATGTTGTGTATCAAGGACCCATGAGCGGTGAAGACCGCCAATTCT
>NW_021180937.1:0-1876 GCF_002162155.2 Triticum dicoccoides | reverse complement strand
TTTTTTTTGGATTGTACCTTTTCCCTTCCTTGTGCCACTTCATCATTTTGGCAGACTCCTCGGTGATGAAAAGGTGCTGCAGTCTTTTTATAAAATCAAGATACCGAAGAACCTTCACAGGGATTTTTAGCTGCCGCTTCTGACCATGCTTATCGACCACCTCAATATACCGAGAGGAACCGCACTTCCTACAGTAGTTGTCATCCGCATACTCATGTCTAAACAAAAGGCAATTCTTTGGACAAACATGTATTTTCTCATAGTCCATGGAGAGCGCCTTCATGATTTTCTTCGTACCGTACATGGTTTTCGGCAGTTCATGGCCCTCGGGCAGGCTGTTAGCCCATACTCCCAGAAATGCTTCGAAGCAACCTCGGCTACAGCCGTACTCAGCCTTCACTGCCATCAGTTGCGAGATGGCATCCAGCACAGACAGCTTGGCACCCTCATAGAGAGGTTTCTTTGACGAGGCCAAGATTTCCAGGAAGGCCTTGGCGGTTTCCTCCGGCTCCTCCGGTTCATTCGCTGAATGTGACGGAGGTGTCGGCTGTGCAGCAAAGACATCATCTAGCATGTCTCTAACCCCATCGTCCTCATAACCAGCGATGCGTTGTCGTATCACATCCTCTCTACCATGGTCCCGCTGGGCAAAGTTTATCGGCATATTAAAGTTGGGCATAAATCCATGCGTGCGAAGGTGCTTAGTCATCTCACTCTTATCTCTGCGGATACGTCTCTTACATCTGGCACACGGGCATTCTGGCACCATCCTCATTGGACTACGGAATATCTCTTTCAAAAACACATCAATTTTCTCGACCCACTCTGTTGTTACTTGATTCCGACGGAAAAACCCACTATACATCCATTGATTATCTGCCATCTCTGCTTTATTGGAAGCCACACAACAAAATTAAGGATTCATTTTAATTACCAATATCAATATTTTATTTTTTACAAGGTTGACGAGTAATCCACCTACATCTCTAATAGGTAAAGATGGGTCCTAATCCCACCCGAGAATGTGTAGATTGAGTATGGTCCATGCTCTACCCCATTCCGAGACAAAATTTCGGCAGCACCTCCCCGCTGTTCTCCAAATACACGTCTCGGCAAAATGCCGAGAGAATGTGCATCCGGAGAACAACAGGGAGGCGCCGCAGAAATCCTGTCTCGGAACGGGGTAGAGCATGAACAACGTACCCAATCTACACATCCTCGGGCTGTCCGTGGAAAGCGCTGGACAATCCGAAAGAGCTGCGGTGATAAATGTGCAATTGAATGCATATTTATCGATGCAACCCTTTCGGACGGGAGACCTAGGTTACGTGACTTGATGTGAAAATTCAATCTAGTGACATGGAAAAAAAAGTGGACGAGGTCATGGAATTGTTGCTCACCCTCCGATGTAGTCGATCAAAGGAGAGGGACGATCGTGGACCAACACCTCCAACGTCGATGATCACTCCGCGAAGATGGAACACCACAAATCCTGTTAATTACACCGAGTGAAAAAAAATTAGGTCATCATATCACATTAACCATTTGGCACAACATTATGAATCGACATGAAACAACATGTCAAATTGCAAAAAAAATCTTTATTAAGTATTTTAGAAACCAAGTGCCTCGAATTGCTTCCATCTATCACTAACATGACCAAACACAAAACTTACTAATATCCATCAATTCATCCATATTTTAAACTAAGTGTTTACAAAATGCAAAACTTGACCAATATCCATCAATCTATACATGCACATATTCAAAAACTTGACCAATATCATCTATCCATATTTTAAACTAAGCTTCCAAATTCACAAACTTGACCAATATATCCATTAATGCATCCATCTATCACAAACTTCACCATCAA
>NW_021180936.1:0-1188 GCF_002162155.2 Triticum dicoccoides | reverse complement strand
ACGAATCTGGCTCTTCGGCCAAAGCAGGGGCCAGCTCAGGCAGGCGCTGAGGGTCATCACGTCATCATCGTCGGCCCCGACGGGTCGAATCGGAGGTAACAAGTCGTCGCAGCCTGGCAGCACCCGAACCAGTTGAACCCTAAACAAGTTGGGTGGCATCTGGGTACCGTGGAACAAGGGGTTGCCCGGTTGAACGATTTTGCCCTTGGCGACATCGACCAACTCGTTGTTCACGAAGTGGAGGAGAGTGCACGGAACGTCGGCGGCGCCCTGCGAAAACATGTAGGGCGTCAGGGATGCCCAGTCAAAGGCAAGGAGATGAAGTCCTCGGCCGAGAGAGGCTTAATTAGTTACCGTGATGATGGCGTCGAGCTCGGCTAATGTCGAGGCACCGCCAACGGCGGGCGTGCAGTTGACGGAGCGGCCGCTTGCTGAAGAGGTGCCGGCCGACGTACACCCGGGTGCATTAAGCTCCCGTGCCGGCGTCGGAGACACCAATGCCGCCTCCGCCGGAGGCACCAATGGCCCCGCCATCGCATTATGCGAGTTGCTGGCCGTGAAGCTAGGAATCGGGGGCGGCCCCTGTTGGCCGCCCGCAATCCACGCACTCAACCCCGAGATCAAGGTAGGCACAAGGGCGGTGATCGTCGCTCCGAGTCGTTGTTCCACTTGCTCTTGGACAATCTCCGGAATCCGCGCCACCTGTGCCTTGAGTTCTTGAACCTCTCGCGCCTGGCTTTCCGAGCTGGTCTTTTTCTCCTTCCGCACACCAGCGGTATAGTATGACCGCCATTTTGTCGACAAGCCTTTGCCGGCCACACAACCAGCTGACGTCGGCTTACTGAGCTTATCCTTGTTCTTCATTATATTCAACCCCCTATTTAGAGTGGTGTCCCAAGGGTTGCTCTGAGTCGACCCCGCGCTACTGCTTTCAGTCGCCTGCGGAAGGAATGTGAACCATTTAGAAATTCGGCTTCATTAATTAGAATGCAACCATATGGAGCTAATTACGCGGGGGTGTATTCCTTACCAGAACAAGCTCAAGCTGCCTGGTCTTCGGATCCGTGGTAAGCTCCTTTGTTTTCGGGTCCTTCTTGTACCGGGCCCTGACAAAGTTCCTGGTCTGCTTGTCACCGTATTTATCGAAGAGGGGCGGTAGGCCTTGCTCGGCACGGTCCGCCTCCTCCT
>NW_021180935.1:0-1546 GCF_002162155.2 Triticum dicoccoides | reverse complement strand
GAACCGAGTCAAAGTGGCCCAGTGGTCAGCACGGGTATTGAAGAGCTCTAACCTCAAGGCCCGATTTTCACGGTCCTTATCCTCGAGCATCTCAGCAGTGGTGCGAGTCCGTGAATCCTCCTGAGTGGGGTCAGCATAAATAGCCTGGAGATACCCTTGTGCTCCCGGAAGTGATCCTGGCATATACCGGAAATCAGAGTCCCGAAATAGACCAGATCTGACTCGCATAATGGTCATCATAGAGTAGGCGGCGTCCTGCACAGCCATCTCAATGGTAACCCCGAGTCCATAAGAGCAGTGAAGAGGCTCGGTGGATCCAGGATAAGATGGAAATATCCTGACAGTGCAGAGATACTGGCTTTGATTAAAGTCTCGGAATTGCTCTTCGACCGTGTACTCAGGATACCAGCGGTATCCAGCCTCAGTCATTACCTTGACCAACTTGGCAGTATGGCCGGGTACATCTAGGCATCGAGTCAGGCGAACCACTTGATTGAGGTCGCGAGTGGCCATCTGAAAGCACAATCATAATGCAAAGGCATTAGAATTTCTAGCGAAATTTCGGCAGCATAACAGCTGTAAATGCTCAAGAAGGATTTTGAGACATTTGACAAAGGATTACATACACACTCATCATCATCATATCAAAGTTCTGAATCCATTCTAGCAACATAATATGGTAGTAGAACTGAACTAGGCTTATATCCATCAAACTTATAAGGTACTACTGATTAGTAACACGTGATCCTGATAGAGAGAATAGATCCTAATTCCTTAACCCCCGGTAGAAGAATGGACTGACTCAGATCAGAATGTCATAAGATAAAGGAGTAAAAAGAGCCTTACGTTCCAACCCACAAACAATTCCCCTACATATAACTAAAGAATTTCTAGACTCAACATCGACCAGTTTGGCTTGGAGAACCTACAGGCAGTCCGGCTCTGATGCCAACGCTGTCAGGACCCCGACTCGATGTCACATCGATCTAGCCGGTAACACCTCATATCACTTTGCGGCCTCACGCACGGTATCCCCACGGGTGTTGCCTTACCTTTGCCCGGGACCGTTTGCGCCTTTTGGCTCACGTATATGATAGTGTCGCTAGCATCCATATGATAAAGAGCCCGGGCTGACATGACTAGTCGTAAACCCAAAGTGGCACAGACTTACAGGGACAGGCATCCATGACCCAGCCTCGAACGTGTCGGTCATCAGCAAATGGGTCCGGGCTGTAGCACTGGGCTAGCAGGACTCCGGTAAACCGGGCTGTAGCGGGCTAACAGGACTCCGGTACTCAAAGCGTGACATTTCCCCGAAGGGACAGACACAGGAACGAAGAAGGACACATGCCGGCCAGCCTAAGTGTTCCAGAGCAGTAGCAAGCTACCATGGCTCAGCGGTAACACTAGGAGACATTTCTCGGTAAGAGAGGCTACTAAAGATAAACAACTAGATAGTCAGATCCCACACATACCAAGCATTTCAATCATACACACAATATGCTCGATATGTGCAAATACAACGAAGCATCACAACATGACTCTA
>NW_021180934.1:0-495 GCF_002162155.2 Triticum dicoccoides | reverse complement strand
CGGAATAGGGCGACGGGGCGGAGGGGACCGGAGCCGTGGACGTGCGTGCGCCGGCGACGGGCATGCAGCAGATGGTCGGGCGCGCGTGGGCACGCGCCAGATCGATCCCAAGCGAGCAGGGGCGACGGGACCGGGCGCATCGAGGCGCGGGTGTGCGCAGCCGGGCGCGGCGACAGGCACGAGGGCGCGTCGAGGAGCTCGTCTGGGCGGTCGGGCGCGACGCGGTGACAGGGGAAGGAGAGGAGGGGCGCGTGCGTGCTAACATCGAGAAGTAGGGTCTAGGGCAGCGGGTGTTGAGGAGGAGGGCGGAGACGACGGCGTCGAGGAGGCAGTCCGGCGACGCGGTCCGGGGCGGCGTGGTCTCTAGGCGGCGACGGGCGACGGCGGCGGGGAGGAGGACGATGGCGCCGGGGACGGCTTCGGGCGACGGGTGGCGGCGCCAGGGGCGTCGAGGACGTGCACCGGGGCGGCGTCGGGCGGCTTCGGGCTTCTCCC
>NW_021180933.1:0-2502 GCF_002162155.2 Triticum dicoccoides | reverse complement strand
TCGACCGGCTCCTCGGCCGGCCCCGCTGCGGCTCCCGCGGCCGCCCCTGACGCGACTCCCGCCTCGACCCCCACCGTGGCCCCCGCCCCCGCGGCTGCACCCCTCACCGGTGTGGTCACTCAGGCTCGGACCGGGACGTTGTGTCCCAGCACGCGCTACCCATCGGACGAGTACGCGTGTGCAGCTTCTACCTCGACACCATCCCCGCTCCCCACCTCCGCTCGCGCAGCCCTTCGGGATCCGAACTGGCTAGCTGCGATGCGTGAGGAGTTTGACGCCCTGCAACGCAACTGTACGTGGCAGCTTGTCCCGCGGCTACCATGTGCCAATGTCATCACTGGCAAGTGGGTTTTCCACCACAAGACCCGCCCCGATGGTTCTCTTGAGCGCTACAAGGCACGTTGGGTGGTGCGCGGATTTCACCAGCGCGCCGGCATGGACTTCACCGACACCTTCGCCCCGGTTGTCAAACCGGGCACGATTCGCACTATTCTCCAACTTGATGTCTCTCGCACTTGGCCTGTCCACCAGCTCGATGTGTCTGATGCTTTCTTGCATGGCCATCTCAACGAGCAGGTGTTCTGTCAGCAGCCGACTGGTTTGGTCGACGCTGCCTATCCGGACCACGTGTGCTTGCTCTCCCATTCCCTATACGGGTTGAAACAGGCGCCTCGGGCCTGGTACCAGCGGATCACGGCCTTCCTCCAGCAGCAGGGGTTCCGGTCCACATGGTCCGATGCCTCCCTGTTTGTCTACCACGAGGGCCCCGCCACCACGTACCTCCTACTGTACATCGATGACATCATCCTGACCGCGTCCTCACCAGTGCTTCTTCAGCAGATCACAGCTCGCCTCGGCACCAAGTTTGCCCTCAAGGACTTGGGGGCTCTCCACTAGTTCCTCGGCATCGAGGTCGTGCGCCGGGCTATTGGCTTCTTCCTGCACCAGCAGAAGTACGCCTACGAGCTTCTGGAGCGAGCGGGCATGCTTAACTGCAAGGCCGCTTCCACGCTTGTCGATACGAAGGCTAAGGTGTCCGCCGTCGGGGGCTCTCCGGCGTCCGATGCTC
Source organism: Triticum dicoccoides (assembly GCF_002162155.2). NCBI lineage: Eukaryota > Viridiplantae > Streptophyta > Magnoliopsida > Poales > Poaceae > Triticum > Triticum dicoccoides. The sequence continues at coordinate 1,433 of NW_021180933.1, read as the reverse complement.
CCTTCTACTGCTCCATCTCCGGTGTGCTTCAGTACCTCACACTGACGCGTCCGGACATTCAGTATGTTGTCTAGCAGGTGTGCCTTCACATGCACGCTCCACGTGACACTCATTGGGCTCTCATGGAACGTATACTTCAGTACATACGTGGCAACACAACCATGGGTCTCACCCTGACGGCCTCACCGGACACCAGCCTTGTCACCTACTCCGACGCCGATTGGGCTAGGTGTCCCGACACTCGACACTAGACACTCCACTTCCGGCTACTATGTCTACCTTGGTCCCTCTCTGATTTCGTGGTCGTCTAAACAACAACCCACGGTATCACGATCGAGCACCGAGGCCGAGTATCGGGCTCTGGCCAACACCGTCGCGGAGTGTTCATGGCTACGACAGCTACTTCAGGAGTTGCTATGTGAGGTCACCAAGGTGTCTCCGCAGTGTACCTTGCTGCCAACCCTGTCCATCACCGACGGACGAAGCACATCGAGCTCGACATCCACTTCGTCCGGGAGCAGGTTGCACTTGGTCGTGTTCGTGTTCTACATGTGCCCACCGATCAGCAGTTCGCCGATGTGATGACGAAGGGACTACCTACCTCGACTTTCGAGGGCTTTCGGTCCAGTCTTTGTGTCACCGACAATGCTTCGACTGCGGGGGGTGTTGAACATGTGTGCATGTACGTAGGTCTGGGTCCTGTATGCAGTACCAGTAGTATCTGTCTCCCTCTGTATGTACGTGTATCTTAGGAGACAAGATACCGGTCGCACCCCTTATACCTATATATATGTGCCTAGTGCATGATCAATCAATTATCGATGCACCAAATCATTATCTACATCAAGGACCTAGGTGCTCTGCATTTTTTCCTTGGTCTGGAGGTTTCACGGTCTTCTGCTAGATTGACTCTTACTCAGAAGAAGTACTCATTGGACTTGTTGCGTCGTGCTGGAATGCTGAAATGCAAACATGCAACCACTTCGAAGTCTGCCACTGATCGGTTGTCTGCTCTTGATGGAGAGTCTCTTTCGCCTGATGATGCTAATGAGTATCGCAATCTCATTGGTGGTCTGCATTACCTTACTATTACCAGGCCTGATGTCTTATATGAAGTTAACCGCGTGTGCCAGTATCTTCATGCACCCAGAACATCTCATTGGTCAGCCGTGAAGCGTATTTTGCGTTACATCTGTCTTACTGCCTCCTGTGGTTTGCTCCTTCAGCCTGCACCTTCCGGTAAGCTCTCCGCTTTTTTAGATGCAGATTGGGCTAGTAATCCTGATTACAGGCGATCCACGGGGGGTTATGCGGTATTCCTGGGTTCTAACTTGATCGCCTGGAATGCTCGCAAGCAAGCAATAGTGTCTCGCAGTAGTACTGAGGTTGAGTACAAAGCGGTTGCTGATGCGACTGATGAGATCATATGTGTA
>NW_021180932.1:0-2511 GCF_002162155.2 Triticum dicoccoides | reverse complement strand
GCGGCCCCCTCGACCGGCTCCTCGGCCGGCCCCGCTGCGGCTCCCGCGGCCGCCCCTGACGCGACTCCCGCCTCGACCCCCGCCGTGGCCCCCGCCCCCGCGGCTGCACCCCTCACCGGTGTGGTCACTCAGGCTCGGACCGGGACGTTGTGTCCCAGCACGCGCTACCCATCGGACGAGTACGCGTGTGCAGCTTCTACCTCGACACCATCCCCGCTCCCCACCTCCGCTCGCGCAGCCCTTCGGGATCCGAACTGGCTAGCTGCGATGTGTGAGGAGTTTGACGCCCTGCAATGCAACTGTACGTGGCAGCTTGTCCCGCGGCTACCATGTGCCAATGTCATCACTGGCAAGTGGGTTTTCCACCACAAGACCCGCCCCGATGGTTCTCTTGAGCGCTACAAGGCACGTTGGGTGGTGCGCGGATTTCACCAGCGCGCCGGCGTGGACTTCACCGACACCTTCGCCCCGGTTGTCAAACCGGGCACGATTCACACTATTCTCCAACTTGATGTCTCTCGCACTTGGCCTGTCCACCAGCTCGATGTGTCTGATGCTTTCTTGCATGGCCATCTCAACGAGCAGGTGTTCTGTCAGCAGCCGACTGGTTTGGTCGACGCTGCCTATCCGGACCACGTGTGCTTGCTCTCCCATTCCCTATACGGGTTGAAACAGGCGCCTCGGGCCTGGTACCAGCGGATCACGGCCTTCCTCCAGCAGCAGGGGTTCCGGTCCACATGGTCCGATGCCTCCCTGTTTGTCTACCACGAGGGCCCCGCCACCACGTACCTCCTACTGTACATCGATGACATCATCCTGACCGCGTCCTCACCAGTGCTTCTTCAGCAGATCACAGCTCGCCTCGGCACCAAGTTTGCCCTCAAGGACTTGGGGGCTCTCCACTAGTTCCTCGGCATCGAGGTCGTGCGCCGGGCTATTGGCTTCTTCCTGCACCAGCAGAAGTACGCCTACGAGCTTCTGGAGCGAGCGGGCATGCTTAACTGCAAGGCCGCTTCCACGCTTGTCGATACGAAGGCTAAGGTGTCCGCCGTCGGGGGCTCTCCAGCGTCCGATGCTCCCTTCTACTGCTCCATCTCCGGTGTGCTTCAGTACCTCACACTGACGCGTCCGGACATTCAGTATGTTGTCTAGCAGGTGTGCCTTCACATGCACGCTCCACGTGACACTCATTGGGCTCTCATGGAACGTATACTTCAGTACATACGTGGCAACACAACCATGGGTCTCACCCTGACGGCCTCACCGGACACCAGCCTTGTCACCTACTCCGACGCCGATTGGGCTAGGTGTCCCGACACTCGACACTAGACACTCCACTTCCGGCTACTATGTCTACCTCGGTCCCTCTCTGATTTCGTGGTCGTCTAAACAACAACCCACGGTATCACGATCGAGCACCGAGGCCGAGTATCGGGCTCTGGCCAACACCGTCGCGGAGTGTTCATGGCTACAACAGCTACTTCAGGAGTTGCTATGTGAGGTCACCAAGGTGTCTCCGCAGTGTACCTTGCTGCCAACCCTGTCCATCACCGACGGACGAAGCACATCGAGCTCGACATCCACTTCGTCCGGGAGCAGGTTGCACTTGGTCGTGTTCGTGTTCTACATGTGCCCACCGATCAGCAGTTCGCCGATGTGATGACGAAGGGACTACCTACCTCGACTTTCGAGGGCTTTCGGTCCAGTCTTTGTGTCACCGACAATGCTTCGACTGCGGGGGGTGTTGAACATGTGTGCATGTACGTAGGTCTGGGTCCTGTATGCAGTACCAGTAGTATCTGTCTCCCTCTGTATGTACGTGTATCTTAGGAGACAAGATACCGGTCGCACCCCTTATACCTATATATATGTGCCTAGTGCATGATCAATCAATTATCGATGCACCAAATCATTATCTACATCAAGGACCTAGGTGCTCTGCATTTTTTCCTTGGTCTGGAGGTTTCACGGTCTTCTGCTAGATTGACTCTTACTCAGAAGAAGTACTCATTGGACTTGTTGCGTCGTGCTGGAATGCTGAAATGCAAACATGCAACCACTTCGAAGTCTGCCACTGATCGGTTGTCTGCTCTTGATGGAGAGTCTCTTTCGCCTGATGATGCTAATGAGTATCGCAATCTCATTGGTGGTCTGCATTACCTTACTATTACCAGGCCTGATGTCTTATATGAAGTTAACCGCGTGTGCCAGTATCTTCATGCACCCAGAACATCTCATTGGTCAGCCGTGAAGCGTATTTTGCGTTACATCTGTCTTACTGCCTCCTGTGGTTTGCTCCTTCAGCCTGCACCTTCCGGTAAGCTCTCCGCTTTTTTAGATGCAGATTGGGCTAGTAATCCTGATTACAGGCGATCCACGGGGGGTTATGCGGTATTCCTGGGTTCTAACTTGATCGCCTGGAATGCTCGCAAGCAAGCAATAGTGTCTCGCAGTAGTACTGAGGTTGAGTACAAAGCGGTTGCTGATGCGACTGATGAGATCATATGTGTA
>NW_021180931.1:0-1019 GCF_002162155.2 Triticum dicoccoides | reverse complement strand
AGATATGTTCCTAGAGAAAAATTAGTTGAAAGTTGATAGTAGCAATTATGCGGACTAGGTCCGTAAACTGAGGATTGTCCTCATTGCTTCATAGAAGGCTTATGTCCTTAATGCACCGCTCAGTGTGCTGAACCTCGAACGTTGTCTGTGGTTGTTGCGAACATCTGACATACACGTTTTGATAACTACGTGATAGTTCAGTTAAACGGTTTAGAGTTGAGGCACCAAAGACGTTTTTGAAACATCGCGAAACATATGAGATGTTTTGAGGGCTGAAATTGGGATTTCAGGCTCGTGCCCATGTCAAGAGGTATAAGACCTCCGATGACTTTCTTAACCTGCAAACTAAGGAGAAAAGCTCAATTGTTGAGCTTGTGCTCAGATTGTCTGAGTACAACAATCATTTGAATCGAGTGGGAGTTGATCTTCCAGATAAGACAGTGATGGTTCTCCAAAGTCATTGCCACCACGCTGTTAGAGCTTCGTGATGAACTATAACATATCAGGGATAGATATGATGATCCTTGAGGTATTCACGATGTTTGACACCGCGAAAGTAGAAATCAAGAAGGAGCATCAATTGTTGATGGTTGGTGAAACCACTAGTTTCAAGAAGGGCAAGGGCAAGAAGGGATACTTCATGAAACGACAAATCAGCTGCTGCTCTAGTGAAGAAACCCAAGGTAAAACCCAAACCCGAGACTAAGTGCTTCTGTAATAAGGGGAACAACCACTAGAGCAGAATTACCCTAGATACTTGGTAGATAAGAAGGCTGGCAAGGTCGATAGAAGTATATTGGATATACATTGTGTTAATGTGTACTTTGCTAGTACTCCTAGTAGCACCAGGGTATTAGATACCGGTTCGGTTGCTAAGTGTTAGTAACTCGAAACAAAAGGCTACGGAATAAATGGAGACTAGCTAAAGGTGAGCTGACGATATGTGTTGGAAGTTTTTCCAAGCTTGATATGATCAAGCATCGCACGCTCCCTCTACCAAAGAGATTGGTGTTAAACCT
>NW_021180930.1:0-1038 GCF_002162155.2 Triticum dicoccoides | reverse complement strand
AGTTTTAAATGTTGTTTTCCATTCATCTCCCAATTTCATACGAATTTGATGGTAGCCACTACGCAAATCAACTTTGGAGAATATTGTAGAGCCACTCAATTCATCAAGCATATCATCTAGCCTAGGAATAGGATGACGATAACGAATAGTAATATTATTAATGCCTCTACAATCAACACACATACGTGATGTACCATCCTTTTTCGGCACTAGAATAATAGGAACAGCACAAGGACTAAGGGATTCGCGTATATAACCTTTGTCGAGAAGCTCTTGTACTTGACGCATAATCTCCTTCGTCTCCTCTAGATTGGTACGGTATGGTGCACGGTTTGGCAGTGAAGCACCGGGAATTAAGTCAATCTGATGCTCAATCCCTCGAATAGGCGGTAATCCCGGTGGCACGTCTTGTGGAAAAACGTCAGCGAACTCCTGCAAAATGTTAGTGACAGCAGGAGGCAAAGAGGAAGGCACATCCTCGAATGAAAATAATGCATCTTTGCACACAAAAGCATAGCAAACAGATTTGCTGAAATCTAGCTCATCAATATCACATTTGGTGGCAAATAAACATGCACTTTTCAATTTAATTTCAGAAGCAACACTAGATGGTTTATTATTAGGCTTCATTTGTTGCTCAAATTCTTTTGCCACAATCTGATTTTCACTCTTATTCTTCTCCTGTTGTGCTTTATTAGCTCTATTAATATCATCTTTCAAAATGGAATCAGGAGTCATAGGAAGCAAAGTAATATTTTTATCCTTATGAACAAGAGTATAGTGATTGTTTCTACCATGGTGTACAGAATTTTTATCAAATTGCCATGGTCTACCAAGTAATAAGGAACATGCTTGCATAGGTACCACATCACAATCAACATAATCAGCATATGTAGAGATACTAAAATGCACACGAACAGTACGTGTTACCTTAACCTTGCCGCTGTTGTTGAACCATTGGATGTAGTAAGGATGTGGATGTGGTCTTGTGGTGAGAGAAAGCTTCTCCACCATCTCCATGCTAGCCAAGTTGTTGCA
>NW_021180929.1:0-1121 GCF_002162155.2 Triticum dicoccoides | reverse complement strand
GTTTTGTGCTCTACCACCCAAGGATCGACCACGTCTATGTGTTGTAGCGCGACTAGGTTTGCTCTTTCAAAGTCGGCGAGTCGACCCTCGAAGTCGACATGCATTTCGCGGCGACCCTCACGGTGACCCCATCCAGCGAGCCTGCCGAGGTGCCTGTTGACGGGCAGACCAATGGGGTTCTCGATGCCTAGATAATTCGTGCAGTAGGAGATGCACTCTTCGGTCAGAAAGCCCCTGGCTATGCTTCCTTCTGGACGTGACATGTTGCGAACGTATCCTTTGATGACACCATTCATCCTTTCGAACGGCATCATGCTGTGCAGGAACGTCGGCCCGAGTTGGATGATATCCTCCACTATATGGACCAGCAGATGCACCATAACGTCGAAGAATGCGGGCGGGAAGTACATCTCAAGCTCGCATAGTATCACCACGATCTCTTCCTGTAGGCTTCTGAGTTGCCTCACGCCAATCGACTTCCGAGAGATGACGTCGAAGAAGTTGCATAGGCCAAATAGCGTTTCACGGACGTGCGCGTCCATGATCCCACGGATTGCAACTGGAAGTATCTGCATCATCAGCACGTGACAGTCGTGAGACTTCATCCCGCTGAACTTCTGCTTCGCTGGGTCTAGGTATCTGCTTATCTTCCCCGCGTAACCGTAAAGAAGTTTTACTCCTAGGAGGCAGGTGAAAAACTGCTCGATCTCCTCCTGACTTAGAGTGAAGCACGCGGGAGGGTAGTCATTTCCGGTCTTCTTGGCCTTTTTGCCTTTGCGACGACTTTCTGTGTCCTGCTTCGCCTCATCATCATCATCATCATCATCATCATCATCATCATCATCATCATCATCATCATCATATATAGCGTGAAGCTCCTGCCTGATGCCCATTGATTTCAAGTCTGCCCTTGCTTTCGGCCCATCTTTGGTCCTCTCTGGCATGTTGAGCAGGGTACCAAGCAGACTCTCGCACACGTTCTTCGTGATATGCATGACATCAAGGCTGTGAGGCACACGGTGGATCTTCCAGTACGGCAAGTCCCAGAAAACAGACCTCGTTTTCCATACCTTCAGCAGCGGCTCTGGCGCCTTTCGCTTCTTTCCCGGCTCTGGCGCCTT
>NW_021180928.1:0-981 GCF_002162155.2 Triticum dicoccoides | reverse complement strand
TTCTGTTTTTCTTTTTATTTAATTCTTTTGCCATTGTTTTGAATTTAAAAATAATTCAAACAATGCCAAAGCTCCTATGAATATTTTTATTTTGCTAGATGGACTTTTCCAAAAGCTCATAAAATATTTCAGGGATATTTGAAATTATATTCTAATTATATGAATATAATTCAAATTCAAATAGCTAATGAATTAAATTCAAAGTCCCAAAAATAAATCCTTAAAAATGTTCAATATTTTGGTTGGGACCAGAACCCTTACCAAAAATTATCAAACATTTAAGAAGAGCATTTTGGAGCAATGAATGAGATTTCTAGGGTTTTTGCCCCTCTTTTATTTAAGTTTTTGAGGCTTCCAAAATTCCTCAGTTCAAGTTTCAGAAATTTAAATATGATGCCTGGATGGAGATGCAACTATTTACAAACAATATTCTAGGGCTGTGACAACTCACCCCCACTAAACAAAAATCTCGTCCCAAGATTCAAGCGTAGGGTAAAGTGAAGGGAAAACGCAACTAGTATAATCTTCACGATCCAGGTTGCACTTCATAGAAACGTTGATTCGATTACCATCATTGTCTTGAAGTCTTGCTCTGAGAAATCCTGTCAACATGACATGAAGGGAAGAAGGAGACTCTAGAAGGGTCGATCTTCGCGAAGGTCGAACAACTCAGGATTAACTCTCGGAATGAGACATAGCAACATCTCTCGAGCTGAGAGGCGAAGCACACATCCATAGGAATGGAGTGAAGCAGATGACGAAGGTTCACTAGGTAGACCACAATTTCACGCTTAAGAAGGTGGTAATCGATTGTCAACGTAGCGAGGAGTTGAGTTGCCATGATACCATAACGATACACCTTAGGGAAGGTGACTCGTAGAGATATCCCCTTAAGTGGCAAAAAGAATTACTTTTGATTCAGAGATCATTGAGACTCTTTAAACCAGCCTAAGGCAATTCTCGAGCAATCGTTTGGAGGGG
>NW_021180927.1:0-1306 GCF_002162155.2 Triticum dicoccoides | reverse complement strand
GCCAGTCTATGGTGGGAGAATTATGGAGCTATGCGCCCAGCAGGCCATGTCACTACTTGGGCTGAATTCAGCGAGGCTTTCCGTGAACATCACATTCCGGAGGGTCTCATGGACCGTAAACGTGAAGAATTTTGCAGTTTCACCCAAGGCCGACTTTCTGTGGATGCTTACAGCAGGGAGTTTGGTAATCTCGCACGATATGCAACCGAGGAAGTGTCTACCGATGCCAAGAAGCAAGCAAGGTTCCGTAAGGGCCTTAGTCCTGAGCTTCGCCGCGACCTCCGTCTGCATGAGTGCACAACTTTTCAGAAACTTGTCAACAAAGCCATCAGTGCCGAAACTGGTCAGACTGACTATGACGCAACACGCAAGCATGGCCGTGACATGGGTTCCTCATCCGGTGCTGGTCCTCAGAAGCGCCGCGTGTGGGTACCCAACACCGCCCTGCCACCCAGATTTACACCGAGGCCATCCTTCCAGGCGCCTCGCCCCATTCAACAGTCTGCTCCAGCCAAGCCCTATGGGGGTCCAACTAACAATGCTCCTCCACGTACCAGTTCCGTGACTTGTTTCAAGTGTGGGGAATCTGGTCACTATATGCGTGAGTGTCCCCAGACCAACCCCAACCAGTCTGCTAAAGCTGTTGGCCGTGGCAAGCCGACAAGAAAAATATTCCACGCCAAGCCGGTCACCGCTTCACGTGGCCATGTCAACTGTATCTCTGCCGAAGAAGCTCAAGAGGATCCCAACGTCGTTCTCGGTACGCTTCTTGTTAACTGCCACCCGGCATCTGTTCTTTTCGATACAGGGGCCTCTCATTCTTTTATATCCGAAAGTTATGCTCGTTTGCATAACGTTGCATTCTGTGACATGCCATCCACTATGGAAATTTCTACCCCTGGTTCTAGATGGCAGACCTCTAGGGTAAGCTATGGAAATGAAATCCAAGTCGACAGACTTGTTTTCCTCGCGTCTTTGATAGCCCTTAAATCTTCAGATATTAATATCATTCTGGGTATGGACTGGATGTCGGCTCATCATGCCCAAATCGATTGCTTCTCTAGGACTGTTCAACTCACCCATCCTTCGGGAAAGATAGTCAATGTCTTGACCCGAATAGCCAAGCGACAATTATATTCTCTTAACGCCAGCCCTTTGCCAGACCTTGAGGACGTTCCGGTAGTCCGTGACTTCCCGGATGTCTTTCCAGAGGAATTGCCAGGTGTTCCACCTGACAGGGATGTTGAGTTTGTAATAGACCTCATTCCAGGAACCGTTCCGATTGCTAGAAGACCTTATAAGATGG
>NW_021180926.1:0-963 GCF_002162155.2 Triticum dicoccoides | reverse complement strand
TATGCAACTTCTTCGACGTCATCTCTCGGAAGTCGATTGGCGTGAGGCAACTCAGAAGGCTACAGGAAGAGATCGTGGTGATACTATGCGAGCTTGAGATGTACTTCCCGCCCGCATTCTTCGACGTTATGGTGCATCTGCTGGTCCATATAGTGGAGGATATCATCCAACTCGGGCCGACGTTCCTGCACAGCATGATGCCATTCGAAAGGATGAATGGTGTCATCAAAGGATACGTTCGCAACATGTCACGTCCAGAGGGAAGCATAGCCAGGGGCTTTCTGACCGAAGAGTGCATCTCCTACTGCATGAATTATCTAGGCATCGAGAACCCCGTTGGTCTGCCCGTCAACAGGCACCTCGGCAGGCTCGCTGGATGGGGTCACCGTGAGGGTCGCCGCGAAATGCATGTCGACTTCGAGGGTCGACTCGCCGACTTTGAAAGAGCAAACATAGTCGCGCTACAACACATAGACGTGGTCGATCCTTGGGTGGTAGAGCACAAAACCTTTATTAAGAAGACGTACAATGACCGAGGCCAACAGAGGACGGACGGAGATATACTCAAAGAGAACAACTCATGTTTCACGCGTTGGTTCAAGCAGAAGCTTCTGTCGTACCCTTTACATGAGGATTCTTCCGCGGAAGAACAACTCATATTCGCCTTGTCACAGGGCGCCGAGCACAACCTGATGACCTATGAGGCGTACGATATCAACGGCTACACATTCTACACCGAGGCCAAGGACATGAAGAGCGATGGTTATCAGAACTCCGGGGTAACGATGGAATCCTACACCGGTAACGACAAGGACAGATACTACGGAAGGATCGAGGAGATCTGGGAGCTGAGCTACGCTGGAGAGAAGGTCCTGATGTTCCGTGTCAGATGGGCCAAGAACGTCATAAAAGAAGACCGATATTTCACCACCATGGTTATACCCGAAGCCAAATCCAAGACCG
>NW_021180925.1:0-1980 GCF_002162155.2 Triticum dicoccoides | reverse complement strand
ATATCCGAATACTTATGATTTCGCCGGATGCTTGGCCCTATCTGGCCACTCCTCTTCGTCATCTTCGGCGCCGGGGGAGTAGTTCGGCGGAGGGGTCTTCCTCTTCCTGGACCCTTCGGCCTCCCCCGTTGGGGCGGCCTTCCTTTTCTTTCCTCCCCCCGTTGGAGGGGGAGAGTGTTCTTCTTCCTCCTCCTCGTTCTCACGGGAGGAGAGCGTCTCAGACTCGTCGGATGACAAGTCCGACACCACCACATTACTGGTACTCTTTCGAGTCCCCGTGGCCTTCTTCTTCTTGGCCTTCTTCTCCGGCACGACATAAGGCGCCAGAACCAGCAGCTTCACTAGGAGAGCAGGGGCTGGGTCTTCGGTCAAGGGAGCCGGACAGTTAATCGATCCGGACTGCGCCTGCCAAGCCTGTCAAAGGTGAGGGAGTTTAGATCCCACATAGAGTCAAACTACGAAGAAACTTAACATCTTGTAAAAGGTGAAAATAGCTTACCTCGCTAGCATGAAGCTGCGAGCTGTATCCGCGGTCCTTGGAAGCGGATGTGGGAGCCTCGGCGCCTTTGGTTAGCACCTTCCAGACGTCTTCATACGTCGTGTCGAAGAGCCGGTTAAGGGTTTGGTGCTGCGCCGGGTCGAACTCCCACAGATTAAAGCCCCGTTGTTGACACGGGAGGATCCGGCGGACGAGCATAACCTGGACTACATTGACAAGCTTGATCGGCTTGCTCACCAGGGACTGGATGCATGTCTGCAATCCGGTCACCTCTTTTTCGTCGCCCCACGACAGGCCCGTCTCTTTCCAGGACATAAGCCGCGTGGGGGGTTCGAATCGGAACTCGGGGGCTGCGATCCATTTTGGATCGCGCGGCTCGGTGATGTAAAACCACCATGATTGCCACCCCTTCAGGGTCTCCACAAAGGAGCCCTCGAGCCATAGGACGTTGGCCATCTTGCCCGCCATGGCGCCTCCGCACTCCGCCTGGCTGTCGCGCACCACCTTGAGCTTGACGTTGAAGGTCTTGAGCCAGAGGCCGAAATGGGGGCGGATGCGGAGGAAAGCCTCGCACATGACGATAAACGCCGAGATGTTGAGGACGAAGTTCGGGGCCAGATCATGGAAATCCAGGCCATAGTAGAACATGAGCCCCCGGACAAATGGGTGGAGTGGGAAACCCAGTCCGTGGAGGAAGTGGGGAAGGAATACTACCCTCTCATGGGGCCTTGGGGTGGGGAGAAGCTGCCCTTCCTCGGGAAGCCGGTGCGCGATGTCCTTGGACAAGTATCCGGCCTTCCTTAGCTTTTTGACATGGCCCTTCGTGACGGAGGAGACCATCCACTTGCCTCCCGCTCCAGACATTGCTGGAGGAGGTTGAGGTAGGCAGCGCGGGCTTGGGCGCTGGAGCTCGAGTGTGCAAGAGATGAATAGGCAAAGGAGGAAGAAGGCGTAGGTAAAAAGGTGGATCCTTATCCCCTTATATGGGCAGATGCGGTTGTGCATCTCCACCAGCCTAGTAAAACTCGCTTGCCTCCCAAGCACCGTGATAAATGGCACAGTTGGGTTACCCACATCCGTATTGATGAGAATCCCGTAAAAGGGGGCACACGATCTCTGCTTTGACAAGACGTGCCAAGGAAACCGCCTCGCTAAACGTGCTGAGGTGGAAAAGTAAAAACGGTTCGAGTAAAGGACTTGGCCGTTAGTATGATGTCACGCTGCGGAATGCGTCACCAGATTAGATTTGTGTTGATAATATTCTCTCTATGGCAATATGGGGAAACTTATTTTGCAGAGCCGGACACTATCCTTGGTGTTTAAAATCTTCTTGAAGGACTTGGAGGAGGAACCCGCCTTGCAATGCCGAAGACAATCTGCGCGCCGGACTCGTCGTCATTGAAGCCTGGTTCAGGGGCTACTGAGGGAGTCCTGGATTAGGGGGTGTTCGGGTAGCCGGACTATACCTTCAGCCGGACTCC
>NW_021180924.1:0-1847 GCF_002162155.2 Triticum dicoccoides | reverse complement strand
CCACCAACTCCCTTCTTAATGTTTCTCTTAATGCGAATAACCCCCCTATCAAACTTCTGGTCAGAGATGATCTGATCCTCAAGGGTAGGTTTCGCCACCAAGGTAGAAAGGAATCCGCGAGGAGCAATGTGAAGGTTAAGCTTACAGAATTCCTCATGGAGAAGTGGTTGGCCTTGCTGCAACATGAGATTGTTGCAATAGGATTTACGACTTAGAGCATCAGCCATGACATTGGCTTTGCCTGGGGTGTAGGTAATCCCTAGATCATAATCTGTGATCAACTCCAACCAACGTCTTTGCCTAAGGTTCAGATCCGGTTGGGTGAAGATATACTTGAGACTCTGGTGATCGGTGTAAATCTCGCAACGTTTACCAAGGAGGTAATGTCGCCAGGTCTTGAGTGCATAGACTACGGCTGCAAGCTCTAGATCATGTGTAGGATAATTCTCCTCATGTGGATGCAACTGTCGAGATGCATAGGCGATCACATGACGATCCTGCATAAGAATGCAACCTAGTCCCTGTCGTGAGGCGTCGCAGTAGATAATAAAGTCTTTAGTGAAATCCGGTGGCACAACTATGGGAGCAGAAGTCAGGCGTCTTTTCAGTTCCTGAAAACTGTGTTCACACTGTGGGGACCACTCAAACTTTTTATCTTTCTTGAGAAGTTCCGTGAGGGGTTTGGCTACTTTGGAGAAGTTTTCAACAAAGCGGCGACAATAGCTGGCTAGGCCAAGGAAACTTCTAACTTGTTTGACTGTTTCAGGTGGAGTCCAATCGAGAACGGCTTGAACTCTCTCGGGATTGACAGCAATGCCCTTACCAGAGATTACGTGGCCTAGGTAGGTCACTTTTGGCAACCAAAATTCACACTTGGAGAACTTGGCATAAAGGCGGTGCTCTCTGAGTTTGTCTAACACAAGTCTAAGATGTTCGGCATGCTCTTCCTCGTTCTTCGAGTAGATAAGAATATCATCGAGGTAAACCACGACGAACTTATCTAAGTACTCCATGAAGATCGAGTTCATCAAGCGGGAGAATGTGGCTGGGGCGTTGGTTAGGCCAAAGGACATGACGGTGTACTCGTACTGACCATAACGAGTGACAAAAGCTGTCTTGGGAATGTCCCCGTTTCTGATTTTGATTTGGTGGTATCCTAACCTTAAATCCATCTTGGAGAAGACTGAGGATCCAGCGAGCTGATCATACAGGTCGTTGATCCTGGGGAGCGGATACTTGTTCTTTATCGTGACTAAATTAACGGGACGATAATCAACGACCATCCGGTCCGTACCGTCTTTCTTCTTGACAAAGAGGACGGGGCAAGCCCAAGGAGAAGAACTAGGACAGATGAAACCCTTTTGCAAGGACTCATCGAGTTGTTTCTTAAGCTCGGCTAGTTCTAAGGGTGCCATCTTGTAAGGTCTCCGGGAGATTGGAGCTGTTCCTGGGATAAGATCTATGACGAACTCTACATCTCTGTCAGGTGGAACACCTGGCAGTTCCTCTGGAAAGACATCCGGAAAGTCACGGACTACCGGGATATCTTCAAGGTCTGGAAGAGGGCTGGCATTAAGAGAATAGAGCTGACGCTTTGCAACTCTAGTGGAGACGGTGACTATCTTGCCAGACGGGTGTGTAAGCTGAACAGATCTTGTGTAACAATCAATCTTGGCATGATGAGCTGTCATCCAGTCCATACCCAAGATGATGTTAATATCTGAAGACTTGAGGGCTACAAGTGATGCAAGGAATACAAGTCTGTCAACAAGGATTTCGTTACCATGGCTTACACTAGAGGTTTGCCATTTGGATCCAGGAGTTTGGATGACTAGCGGAGTTGGCAT
>NW_021180923.1:0-1360 GCF_002162155.2 Triticum dicoccoides | reverse complement strand
GCTTTCTCTTTCGAACTAGGTTGGTTCGAGAAAGAAATTTTTTTGGAGATCATAGCACGCGAATGGGCGAAACTTGTTAGTGGAAGAACTAGTATTGAGAGATGGCAAAATAAGATCACACATCTGAGACAATTTTTGCGAGGTTGGGCCAGAAATGAGAGTGAGATTTACAAACAACAGAAAGAACAACTCACTCAATTAATTGAGGCGTTAGATTTAAAAGCCGAAAGCAATCTCCTTACGATTAGTGAGCAAAACTCCAAGTCCGAAGTTGAGCAAGGCTTACGAGCTCTTCTTAGAGAAGAGGAGCTCAAGTGGGCACTGCGGGCTAAAGTGCTTAAGGTTGTCCAAGGAGATGACAATACACAATTCTTCCATATGATTGTGAATGATAAACATAGGAAGAAGAAAATCATACGTGTGTCTCTCGACAAAATGCATTGGCGGAAGATTCGTGGCATACACATATGGCGGGAAGTACGGGCCAAGTGAGCAAGGTATGATAGAGCTCGCGCCTCTCGTCGACATGACAGGCCGTCTTGCCAGTTGCCATCATACGGGTAGCAAGGGGTGTTCGCGGCCGGCTGCCTGGTGGAATAAGATATGCGCATGGAATTATGAAGAAACTTGCACAATGCCCGTGTGTTGCCACGGAGCCACTGGCTTAGCAAGTGATCAAATAATGTTAGTGTTCTTTGTGGCCCTTGCGTGATTTACGATTAGAAAATATATACAAAATAACGGTGAGAGGCATGCAGAGTCAGAGAATTATAGATGACCATAGTACGTTGGAAAGAGAAACTAAAACCAAAGATCAGTTTTGATTTTTTATGTTTAAATCACACTTTTGTGTTTGTTATTTGTTCCTTTTACGAAAATGTTGGTCTCACATGAGAGTAGACTATTTTCTTATATGTGATAGATCCCGGACGTGAGTAAAGCATACTTGTTTATGTGCCTCTTGTAAGGTTGTTAGTTCCACACATGTGAGGATGCGTGCATTTGTTTATTTGAAAAGAATGTTGGACCAACATGTGAACTCACCAGCAACTCCAATCTTTATAAGTAGGAAAGATTGCTCCAATGGGCGCTTGTTGTCATGGCGAAGGACTAGGGAGGGTGCGCGGTGTCATCACAATGAAGGACTAGGGAGGGTGCTATGAGACATGAGACACGGACGATAGACACTCATACACGACGGCATTAATTAGAAGGGTGCGGCTAGATCTTAGTCTACTAAGACTTAACCAAGTCTCTCAGTCAAGTGATATTAACATACAAAGATGAAGAAAGAAGAAATTAACAGAAAATTTTACACGGTTCTCTACATAAGATCTGACGAATATAGCATCGACTGAGA
>NW_021180922.1:0-3051 GCF_002162155.2 Triticum dicoccoides | reverse complement strand
CAAGTCCCGTTACCCGCACTATCAGAAGATCACGTATGCAGTGTTCATGGCATCCCGGAAGCTCCGACACTACTTTCAAGAGTGTTCGATAACAGTGGCCTCTGAAGTACCACTCAATGACATTATAAACAACCGCGACGCAACGGGCAGGATTGCAAAATGGGCCATTGAGCTCTTACCATTCGATATAACTTACAGACCTCGGCGAGCTATAAAGTCACAAGTTTTGGCTGACTTTGTCGCTGAATGGACCGAAGCCGAACTCCCTAAAGAGTACGGCGCATACTCCAATTGGATTATGCACTTCGACGGCTCTAAAATGTTGGCCGGACTGGGGGCTGGCGTCGTCTTGACGTCCCCGACCGGTGACACAGTCCAATATGTACTTCAAATAATGTACACGGACTCCAACAACGCAGCCGAATACGAGGCCCTTTTACATGGTCTCCGGATGGCAATCTCCATGGGCATTCAACGCCTAGAGGTGCGTGGGGATTCAAACCTCGCAATATCCCAAATAAATGGAGACTTTGATGCCAAGGATCCAAAAATGGCAGCATATCGCAACGCTGTCCTAAAAATGTCAGCTCGGTTCGACGGACTCGAATTCCATCACGTAGCCAGGGATAACAACCAAGCGGCCGACGTATTGGCACGCATCGGCGCAAAGCGTGGCGCTGTCCCTCCAAACATCTTCCTGGAATGGCTGTTCAAGTCATCCGTACTATGGGAAGAGGAGTCCGGACATAACAAACCAGAAGCAGCCACACCAACCGACACAGAGCAATTCGACATAAGCGGCAATTCCGCCGCCGAAATAACACCCTCAGCCCACGACATAATGGCCGTAATCGCCCCGTGGACAGAACCATTCCTAGCCTACTTACTTAGGCAGGAACTTCCCGAAGACCAAAACGAGGCCCGCTGCATAGTTCGGCGATCTAAAGCCTACAAGGTCCACGAGGGAGAACTTTATAAGAAAAGCACAACCGGAGTCCTTCAAAGGTGTATCTCCAAAGAGGAAGGGCGAAACCTCCTGGCTGAAATTCATGCCGGACTAGGCGGACATCACGCAGCAGCCCGGGCCCTCGTAGGAAAGGCATTCCATACAGGATTTTATTGGCCGACGGCCCGGGCAGATGCTCATGACTTAGTCCAACGATGCGTCGGTTGTCAGCTCTTTGCTAATCAGAGCCATATGCCACCCACCGCCCTCAAAACTATACCCATTACCTGGCCGTTCGCGGTCTGGGGGCTTGACATGGTTGGACCACTTAAAGGGGGAACCCACAAGCAAAGATACCTATTGGTCATGGTGGATAAATTCACCAAATGGATAGAGGCCAAGCCAGTTAAAACGGCAGAGTCCGGATCAGTGATAGACTTTATATCCGGGGTATTACACCGTTACGGTGTCCCCCACAGCATCATCACCGATAACGGCACGAATTTTATGGCCGATGAGGTTAAATCATGGTGCAAAAATATGGGCATCAAGCTCGATTATGCTTCAGTCTATCATCCTCAAACCAACGGTCAAGTGGAACGAGCGAATGGTCTAATAATGAGCGGCATCAAACCCAGACTAGTGCGGTCACTTACGAAATCTGACACGCACTGGGTAGAGGAGCTCGACTCCGTACTCTGGGGGCTGCGGACAACGCCCAACCGTACTATCAGATTCACACCATTTTTATGGTGTACGGCGCAGAGGCAGTTTTGCCCTGCGACATTATTCATGACTCACCTCGAGTGCGCATGTATGAAGGAAGAGAGGCCGAGCTGGATCGGCAGGACAGCTTGGACGCATTGGAGGAAGAACGCGACGTCGCCAAGGCTCGTTCCACATTTTATCAGCAACAGGCTCGAAGATACCAAAGCAGAGAAGTATGGGCCAAGACTTACAATGTTGGCGAACTAGTTCTACGCCTGCCGGACAAGAAAAAGGACAAGCTCAAGCCAAAATGGGAAGGCCCCTTCATCATCGATCAAGTCCTAACCGGCGGAGCGTACCGTCTACGAAATGCATTGGATAACCGACTCGAGCCGAACCCATGGAACGCAGCACGCCTCCGAAGATTCTATGCCTAGCGCCGGACTAAGAGTTCGTCCCTTTCCCCCGTTCAAATTTTTTACACTTCAGCTGCCTTTTTGTTTCTCTTTTTTCTCTCACCCCTATTCACAACAGCCTTAAAAGGCTTATTTGCGCATTGTTCGCATAACACTTGATGTGCCATCCGCACTCATTATACCTGGGGGCTTCTTTACCAGAAGCTTAATTATAAGGGCTTCATGCCCAGCACATGTGTCAAGCTTCCACATGTACCTTTTATTCACCATTATATGCATCGATATGACTTAAGTTTTGGCCAAGCTGGGTTGCCTGGCTCCTGTGCTTACCCCTACGTTCCCGATTGTTCGACTAGGAGGTAAAGGGAGCACCTCTGCGATTGTTACTGCCGGGTCAGCCGGATGTGTACCTCAGACTGGGTGAAGCCGAAAGCTAGCGTTCTTAAGGGAATATTCGGTCGGTGACTTGAAAGATGATTTTACCTACTTATTTATCTGCCCCCAGATGTTTTTCTGCTTTTTTCGCAGTCCGGACATGCACTTTAGGGCATGCCACCCCCAGAGGAAAGGAACCCTTAACGGAACTATTCTCCCTGGAAGACGTTTCTTACTAACCATGTAATATAACATAACTAGTTGGGCACTTGTCTGATAAAGCACTAATGACCCCTACGCCTGGTCTCCATGCATACCCCGGTTCTTCCATAACCGAGAAGGTATTCGGACACACTCCGGACTCTAGGGTCCCGAGGTCGAAGCGAAAAGGTCGGCAAAGACAAACGATCTACAATCCGGCTAGAAGGCATTTTACATGTCATTTTATAATACATTGTCAAATTGACTGACTGTATTCTTCTTCAATCCCGTCTAACAGGCTGTCTAATTTATAGTCCTATTGGGAAAACTTAGCGGCCAACTCTACTTGGCCGTATACTAAACTTACAGGGATCTCCTTCCCATTGGGCCCCACAGGTCCGACTT
>NW_021180921.1:0-1319 GCF_002162155.2 Triticum dicoccoides | reverse complement strand
TTAGGGGTTTAGTGGAAGTGTCCCGGGGAGTTGAGCTCTGAGGTGTTGTCATCATAATTTTATCGTTGCAGTTCTGGAATACCTGAGTTTAGTACGCTGACATCGAAAATCTCTTTTATGCAGTTCGTTGGTGAGATAACCTCGACGCCACCCAGTACTGGGGCGGGAGTTCGGGAGTATCGCCATAACTTGCATAACGGATGCTTTTCGAAGGCTGAGGTAGATGGTTTCCGAAGGTTTCTTGGTTATGTGTTGAAGGATGGATACAGCTGGATGTAGGATTTGCTAGTTTGGGTGAGATATTATGCTTCCCCTGTATCCCCAACACCTGATTGCATAACCGGAAAGGTTCGGGAGTTTCATAGGTGGGAATTCTTGTAGCTCTAGTTCTTCTTCCGCGGATATTGGTTTGAGATTGGGATTTCTTACCGATTATTCGTTCTTGATCCGTAACTTGTTGATTTATTTCTCTACCTTAATTCCAAGTGGCTTCTCAATTTATGGATATGTGACCATTTCAAGAGGAATGCATTCGTTCATTTTGTTCGGATGTGAAGACTATAGGTTGCAATTTTCATTTCGTTGTGATGGGTTCGATCTTACGGTGCTTGATCCTAGTGACAGAAGGGGAACTGACACGTATGTATAGTTGCTGAGGGAGTCCTGGATTAGGGGGTGTCCGGACAGCCGGACTATGACCTTTGGCCGGACTGTTGGACTATGAAGATACAAGATTGAAGACTTCGTCCCGTGTCCGGATGGGACTTTCCTTGGCGTGGAAGGCAAGCTTGGCAATACGGATATGTAGATCTCCTCCCATTGTAACCAACTCTGTGTAACCCTAGCCCCCTCCGTGTCTATATAAACCGGAGGGTTTAGTCCGTAGGACACAACAACAACGACAACAACAATCATACCATAGGCTAGCTTCTAGGGTTTAGCCTCTCTGATCTCGTGGTAGACTTACTCTTGTACTACCCATATCATCAATATTAATCAAGCAGGAGTAGGGTTTTACCTCCTTCGAGAGGGCCCGAACCTGGGTAAAAACATTGTGTCCCTTGTCTCCTGTTACCATCCGCCTAGACGCACAGTTCGGGACCCCCTACCCGAGATCCGCCGGTTTTCACACCAACATTGGTGCTTTCATTGAGAGTTCCTCTATGTCATCATCTTTAGGCCCGATGGCTCCTCCGATCATCAACAGCGATGCGGTCCAGGGTGAGACTTTTCTCCCAGGACAGATCTTCGTGTTCGGCGGCTTTGCATTGCGGGCTAATTCACTTGGCCATCTGGAGCAGATTGAAAGCTACGCCCCT
>NW_021180920.1:0-1244 GCF_002162155.2 Triticum dicoccoides | reverse complement strand
TGATATTAATAGAGCTAATAAAGCACAACAGGAGAAGAATAAGAGTGAAAATCAGATTGTGGCAAAAGAATTTGAGCAACAAATGAAGCCTAATAATAAACCATCTAGTGTTGCTTCTGAAATTAAATTGAAAAGTGCATGTTTATTTGCCACCAAATCTGATATTGATGAGCTAGATTTCAGCAAATCTGTTTGCTATGCTTTTGTGTGCAAAGAGGCATTATTTTCATTCGAGGACGTGCCTTCCTCTTTGCCTCCTGCTGTCACTAACATTTTGCAGGAGTTCGCTGACGTTTTTCCACAAGACGTGCCACCGGGATTACCGCCTATTCGAGGGATTGAGCATCA
Source organism: Triticum dicoccoides (assembly GCF_002162155.2). NCBI lineage: Eukaryota > Viridiplantae > Streptophyta > Magnoliopsida > Poales > Poaceae > Triticum > Triticum dicoccoides. Next base: position 896 of record NW_021180920.1, on the reverse strand, counting down.
GATTAACTTAATTCCCGGTGCTTCACTGCCAAACCGTGCACCATACCGTACCAATCCAGAGGAGACGAAGGAGATTATGCGTCAAGTACAAGAGCTTCTCGACAATGGTTATATACGCGAATCCCTTAGTCCTTGTGCTGTTCCTATTATTCTAGTGCCGAAAAAGGATGGTACATCACGTATGTGTGTTGATTGTAGAGGCATTAATAATATTACTATTCGTTATTGTCATCCTATTCCTAGGCTAGATGATATGCTTGATGAATTGAGTGGCTCTACAATATTCTCCAAAGTTGATTTGCGTAGTGGCTACCATCAAATTCGTATGAAATTGGGAGATGAATGGAAAACAGCATTTAAAACTAAGTTTGGATTATATGAGTGGTTAGTCATGCCTTTTGGGTTAACTAATGCACCTAGTACTTTCATAAGATTAATGAACGAAGTTTTACGTGCTTTCATTGGACGATTTGTGGTAGTTTACTTTGATGACATATTGATTTATAGCAGATCTTTGGAGGAACATTTGGAACATTTACGTGCTGTTTTTATTGCTCTACGTGATGCACGTTTGTTTGGTAACCTTGGGAAGTGCACCTTTTGCACCGACCGAGTATCTTTTCTTGGCTATGTTGTTACTCCACAGGGAATTGAAGTTGATAAAGCCAAGATTGAAGCTATTGAGAGTTGGCCGCAGCCCAAAACGGTCACACAAGTGAGGAGTTTTCTTGGCCTCGCTGGATTCTATAGGCGTTTTGTGAGAGATTTCAGCACCATTGCTGCACCTCTCAATGAGCTTACAAAGAAAGATGTGCCTTTTCTTTGGGGTACCGCACAGGAAGAAGCCTTCACGGTATTGAAAGATAAGTTGACACATGCTCCTTTACTCCAACTTC
>NW_021180919.1:0-2918 GCF_002162155.2 Triticum dicoccoides | reverse complement strand
GACGGAGTACGCCGGAGGACACGATGCCGCCGGTGTAATTGTTGTCATGAAAAGATACTTCAAGCTCGCAAAGTTGCCAAAAATCTGTTGCACATCGCCTCCAAATTTGTTGGTACTCATGTCCAAGAACTGAAGTCTCCCGCAGTTCGTCAGCTCCGACGGAATCTGCTGTTGGAACCCATTGTTCCCAAGAATCAGCGTCTCGAGGATGGCGAGCTTCCCGATTCCGGCAGGTATCTTCCCAGAGAAATTATTTCCCCAGAGTGACAGGTACGTCAAATTCATGCAGTTTGCCATGGAATCCGGGAAGTTGCCGACCAGCTGGTTGTCGGAGAGGTCCAAGGACCGGAGCTTGCAGCCGTGAGGAAACATGCTCCACGGGACGCTCCCGGTGAGGTTGTTCTCGGCGGCGCTGAAATCCCTGAATCTCGCGACGCCAGGCCATAGCTCACCGGTGAAGTTGTTCGAGCCGAGGTCTACGTTGTCCAGCCTGGTGCAGCCATCGAACAGGCTGGCGATGTTGCCTGTGAGGTTGTTGCTGGACAAGTCAAGCAAGGTGAGGTTGGAGCATATCGTCGGGAAGTTGACGGCGACTCCGCCCTCGAGCCGGTTCCCCGACACGTCGAGCACTCGAAGCCCGGTCAGCCCGGAGACGTTGCCGTTCTCGTCGCAACCGACGCCCTTCCACCCGCAGGGAGACGGGTCTGACACTGCCCACGTGTCGTAGCCGCCGCGGTTGAACCTGTTGTTGGCAACCAGGAACCGCTTGAGCTCCACCAGCACTTCCTGGTCGTCGTCGCCGCCGGTCTGCGCGGCTGTCAGCGCCAGCTCGCCTTGAAGATTACAGAATGGATCGCGTCAAAACTTTGGCAGTAATTCAGATCACACACCAAGGACAGAACAGAGCTAACGCAAAAACAGAAGAGAATAGAGAACAGAAGAGAGCAAACTCCTACCTGCGACAAGGAGTAGGGCGCAGAGGAACTTGAGGAGCAGGGAGGGAGACATGGCCTGTCTTCCTCAGGTGCGAGTTGCCTTCTCCAGCCTCTGCTTCTTGGTCTGGCTAGCTGCCTCGTCTGCTTCTCTTCCTCTGCTCGTGTCATTCAAAGACGATGAGAGGTGAACCAAGCAAGGAAAGATCAAAGGCTGTACGTGTGGTGGAAAGATGAACGGACTAGTGTGCCTTGACTCTCGGCTACACCTTTTAATTTTCACACAAATCGGAATAGTAATAGCCTAAGTGGATGAGAGGGAAACACAGACAAGACTTGTTCAAATACTTGTGTATTCCGTGTCCATATTGTTTGTGATTGTTGTATTTTGTGGTTTGGTTATCGTGAATGTATCACACTCTATGCATCGCTAACATACAAGTCAAGGTACAAATCACAACTAATCATATCCCATGTAATCTCTAAAAATCCAACGTCAGATTTTTAAGCATGACAACGGATCATACCACACTCTATTGATGGTTCAGAGATGGTACCATGTTCATGTTCTGCACAAGACTACGCAGTCTAACCACCAAAACTCGTCATGTTTTTTTCAAAACGAAAAATCGTCATGCGAAAAATGGTGAATCAACGGGGCAACAGGCTTTTCATGGGCTCACACATATAGAGTGAGAGTTGATTCAAAGAGAACTAGTTGCATGAAAAGGAGAAAGCTCTCCATATATATGCTCCTCCAAGATATAACCATCACGGCTCCATTGATTTCGTGATATCAAACGCCATCACTAGTTTAGCTATCACACCTTAGATTTTGGAGGAAACTGAATGCGAGTTCATGATGCCTTGTTTTTATAACTTTTGGTTTACGGTATGAGAAAAACATACAAAACAATTTCCCCATCCGCGGACTAATTAAAGGAAGGAAAGATCATTGACTTTACATGTGGTGGAAAGATGAAGAGACTAGTATGCATGGCCGTCGCTGTGTCCCTGGACTATCGTCTTACACACAGCAGGACAATATTAGCATAACTGGACGAGAGGGAAAAGCAGACAACCTACAAGCCGAGACTTGTTGACTTGGATCGTAGCCACTGGTTTTTCTTCCTCACTTAGCGGGTATCCACTTACAACGTGTTGCGTACAATGGAGAAAGGGGATGGGAGTTTAGAGTGTTGGGGAACGTAGCAGAAATTCAAAATTTTCCTACGAGTCACCAAGATCTATCTACGGAGAGACTAGCAACGAGGGGAAGGAGAGTGCATCTACATACCCTTGTAGATCGCTAAGCGGAAGCGTTCAAGAGAACGGGGTTGAAGGAGTCGTACTCGTCGTGATCCAAATCACCGGAGATCCTAGTGCCGAACGGACGGCACCTCTGCGTTCAACACACGTACAGCCCGGTGACGTCTCCCATGCCTTGATCCAGCAAGGAGAGAGGGAAAGGTTGAGGAAGACTCCATCCAGCAGCAGCACAACGGCGTGGTGGTGATGGAGAAGCGTGGCAATTTTGCAGGGCTTCACCAAGCACCGCGAGAGAGGAGGAGCACTTGGGAGAGGGGGAGGGCTGCGCCAGAACTTAGGGTGTGGCTACCCTCCCACCCCTCCACTATTTATAGGTGGGGGAGAGGGGGGCCGGCCCCCCTAGATCTCATCTAGGGTTGGGGGCGGCGGCCAAGGGGAGAGGAGTGCCTCCCAAGTCAAGTGGAGGCCCTCCCCCTTAGGGTTTCCCCTCTCCCATGCGCATGGGCCTTGGGGGGGCTGGTGCCCCTGGCCCATTAAGGCTAGGGCGCCCCCTTACAGCCCATGCTGCTGTATTGGACGTGGTGGAACAATTTCCGGACCTCCGTACCCCTCCGGAACCTTCTGGAAGCTTCCCGGTACAATACCGAAAAAACCTGAACTTTTCCCGGAACCCGAACAACAACTTTCCATATATAAATCTTTACCTCTGGACCATTC
>NW_021180918.1:0-2488 GCF_002162155.2 Triticum dicoccoides | reverse complement strand
ATTGGTTTGGTGCTTTTCCTTGTGCTCAGAATGATTTGCCTCATTGCTCTCTGACCATCACCTGGTTCATTTGTGATTTGGCACGGACAAGATAAGGGATGAGAGGCATGTGTGTGAGCAGGTGGCACAATAACCGGATGCTCGTTAGACTACCTAGGTTTGGTTTTATTCTGTGGGTGCTTTGTTCTTTAATTTGCAGAACATGTTTGAACAACGTTTCAGCCTTCACGGATTAGTGCAGTACCCTAACCATTGCAGAAAAGAGGAAGAAAGTAAAACTGAACCTAAATTCAGATATATCTTGACGAACATCCAGTTATCTGCTTAAAGAACAAAGCGTGCTTAATATTGGTTTGGTTTTATTCTGTGATTAGGTGGAACAATTCAGGATAAAAATAAACCTAAATTCAGATATATTTTGACGTAATCATATATTAGTTGCAATTAGATTATATGAGCATATCAAACTAGATGGTCTCATAGACCTTTATAAGTTGTTGATATTCTCTATTTTTGGCCACATCATTTTTGTAAAAATAGTAGAGTCGCTAACACATCTGCACAACCTATGGCTTATTACATATATATGCTTGGTCTTCTGGTCTGCGCAACGAAACCATGGGTTTTTTTATTCTAGGAAAATGCGGTATATAAGTGTTGTATCAACAAGATCTATGTAAGTTAGAAATTTAGAAGTAATAACTTCCATATAAATAAAAGCATCATTTTATTTCGTGGTATGATGAAAAAGTTCACCTAGGTCCACTTGCTTTTATTTGTTGTTTTTGTTCCGATAATGTCTGATTTGTAGTTTCCGTTTCATCAACACAAATAGACTCAATGGTGTAATGATTCAGTGGTATTTATGGGTTTTTTCCTTGATCCAGGATATCAGATTTATGAGCTTCTGTTATTTGATGCAATTTAAAAAATTACCGGTAAGGTAAAAATGATCTACAAGCTTATTGCATTCAAAAGTAGCTATCGCAAGAAGAAGCATGAGACACTAGCAGGTATATAATGTCTATTCTGCTTTCTATTTGTTCTTTAGGTTCAGATTACAAATTCTTACATGATGTAGAAGTTTCAACCGAATAGTGCACCCTCAAAATTGTTGCCGCCTGACTTATTCAGTTCAGAGGCTTTGTGCAAGTTTTAGGTTGCTGCTACTGTCTATCTATGCATGTTTGTCATTGCCTTCTATGCCGTTGCTGATGTTTATCTATACAAGTCTATGCTGCTGCCTTTTATTTTCCAGTTGTCTGATGGTGAACTAGGAGTTTTTTTGCTGATTAGAGATGATGCTGCTGCTTTTATTTTTTCGAGTTGATTGATGAACTAGATGTAGTCACCGATTTGGTGTTTACAGTCCTGTGAATGGCATATGTTTATTTGTATTGTCATTGCTGCTTTCTGTCTCCTTTTCTCTGCATCTCAACATATTTTTATCATCATGAGAATCCTCGGTCTTGTAGTTTATCTGTAGTGTCAAGCTTATCTTATTCCTGCCAATAGTTACCTTGTTTTTTCCAGGCAACATCAGTAGCTTTTTACCTGAACAAAATGCATGCATTTGATCCTTGGGGAGAAGCTAACCTGAATTGCATATTGGTTATGTGAGAAGTGCCCTCTCTCCCTCTCTCATGGTGTGTTTCTTCCTCCTATGTGTGTTTTCTTAAATAGGGGGAGGGGGTGTCGATATGCCAAGCAGGAAGAAAGCTGGATCCGGATGCAAGGGGCAGGCGGACAGACAATAAGGTGTGTGCCGACTACACGACTGCAGTATACAACTGCCAACCTATTCTGTTTTAGTGAGATATTTTTTTTGTGATGTTTCCTCTAGACACAAACCATAATTGTTTCAAATATAACTACCATTTTTTATTTCTTGGGAGTGTATTTCAGTGCAAGGGGGTATTTAATTTGATAGTCCATGTCAGCAGTTGCCATGTGTTTTTTTACTGGTTTGACCATATTAACCATTGAGTGGTTGTCAGATTAATCATGCCTTCTTGTCATGTGTTTTTTCGTATGACCTTGCCATGTTTATAAATCCGTAGTTGCCGCGAATATACTTTGCTATCCGCGACAAGGGGGTGGTTGCCATTTTTTTATAAATACATGGTTGTTGTGTTTGATAAAGCGTAGTTGTCAGGTTTTAAGTGGGGTATAGTCAGATATACAACACCTGGTTGTCGGGTTTTAATGATGTATAAGCAGGTGTAGTTGTAGTGCAGCTGCTTGGTTTGCTGCTGATTTGCTACCATTATGATTCCCGGTCGTTGAAGAAGCCGGTGGTTCCACTCATAAGTAACTGAAAACAAGTGGATGCTCCTTTGTCATCTCCTGTGCACAAAATTTGTGAACTCATTGTGATTCAGAAATACATGGTAGCGTGCAACAAAATATTCTGTGGTTATTTTACTGATGTAGCTTACCAATCATGTTATTTGTTGTTACCAATATGTACCTGATTTTGTCCATTGTC
>NW_021180917.1:0-2693 GCF_002162155.2 Triticum dicoccoides | reverse complement strand
GCTAGGAGCGTCGGACAGTCACGATGAGCACGGCTTAGACCTGCTATCGGACAATGCTCGGGATATCGCCCCTGCAGAAGCTCCGGACCTAAATCCGGATCAAATGGCGTCGCCCGAGGACGGACGGATGGACCCCGCCCCAGAGCCCGCACACTCATCGGCGGTAGAGTCGAACACAGGCTTCACCCCCAAGGAAGCCTATGACTCCTGACCCGCGGACTCATATCCGGCTGTAGGTTCTGGTCCACGCACCTCCGAGCCCACCGAATCTGGTTGGACTCCAGTAATGGAGTTCACTGCTGCGGATATCTTCTAGCACTCCCCTTTTGGCGACATGCTGAACTCGTTAAGATCTCTCTCTTTGTCAGGAGACTCTTTGCCGAACTATGTCCTGCTCGAGTGGGAAGCGGGCGACGAAGTACTTCGTTGCCCACCCACCACCCACTTCATTGCCACGGTCGATGACTTAACCGACGTGCTTGACTTCAAGTCCGAAGACATCAACGGTATGGACGATGATGTAGGAGAAGAACAGGAACCACCGCCCACGGGGCGGTGGACAGCCACCTCCTCATATGATATATATATGGTGGACACTCCGAAGGAAACCAATGGTGATGAGGCAACGGAGGATAACCCCTCAGGGAAGAAAGCAAAGCATGGGCGTCGTCGGCGCCGCTCCAAGCCCCGCCACAGAAATACCGGCACAAGAGACGAAAACAATCCGAATGGTGCCGAAGATGAATACAACCCCGATCAGCCTGCCTTCGAGCAGGCCGAGAAGGAAGATGGGCAGGTCAGCCGAGACGAACAGGCGACGGACGGATATCCGGAGGAGGACAACTACATGCCCCCCTCCGAAGATGAGATTAGCCTCGGCGGCGACGAGTTTGGTGTGCCTGAGGACCCCGTGGAGCAGGAGCGCTTCAAGCGCCGGCTTATGGCCACTGCGAGGAGCCTGAAAAAGAAGCAGCAGCTCCAAGCTGATCAAGACCTGCTCACAGACAGATGGACTGAAGTCCTAGCAGTTGAGGAATATGGACTCGAGCGCCACACAGCTGACCGGCCACCTCGTGGCCAGGAGAAAATGGCATATCAGCCCGAATACCATCCCGCACCCCCACGCCAATATACTACGGCCCGGAGCAATAGGCAGGACCTGCAAGATATACTGGAAAACAAGGCGGGACAGTCAAGATCGATCTACGGATCACGGGGGCGCGCCCCAACACGTAACGATGATCGTCACGCCGGATACACTATGAACAAGTCCGGCCGGGCCAAATATACCCACCCAGACTCATTCGAACTGCGTAGCCACATAGTCCGGCATAGAGGCGCCGCACACCCCCTCTGCTTCACTGACGAAGTGATGGATCATGAATTCCCAGAAGGGTTTAAACCCGTAAACATCGAATCATACGATGGCACAATAGACCCCGCAGTATGGATCGAATATTTCCTTCTCCACATTCACATGGCCCGCGGAGACGATCTACACGCCATCAAGTATCTCCCCCTTAAACTCAAAGGACCAGCCCAGTATTGGCTCAACAGCCTGCCGGCAAATTCCATTGGCAGTTGGGAAAACCTGGAGGATGCGTTCCTCGACAACTTCCAGGGAACATATGTGCGACCACCGGATGCCGATGACTTGAGCCACATTACCCAACAGCCCGGAGAGTCATCCACGAAATTTTGGACTCGGTTCCTAACCAAAAAGAACCAAATAGTCAACTGTCCGGACGCTGAAGCCCTGGCGGCTTTAAGCATAATATCCGTGACGAGTGGCTCGCCCGACACCTCGGCCAGGAAAAATGAAAGTCCATGGCAGCCCTCATGACACTCATGACCCGTTTTTGTGTAGGCGAGGATAGCTGGTTGGCTCGTAGTAGCACCACGCCGATAAATTCAGGCACCTTAGATATGCGTGACAATAATGGCAAGCCACAGTGCAACACACATAAGCGACGGAACAATGGCGACAACATTGAAGACACGGCAGTCAACGCCGGATTCAGTGGCTCAAAATCCGGTCAGAGAAAAAAGCCGTTAAAAAGAAACAATCAGGGACCATCTAGTCTAGACACATACTTGAACGCTCGTGCCAAATTCATGGCACCCCAGATAAGCTAGCAAACCACACTAACAGAGACTGCTGGGTGTTCAAACAGGCCGGTAAAATAAACACCGAAAATAAGGACAAGGGGCTGCATAGCGACGATGACTAGGATCCCCGGCGTCCGAACACAGGAGGACAGAAGAAATTTTCTCCCCAGGTGAAAACGGTCAACATGATCTATGCCACCCACATTCCCAAACGGGAACGAAAGCGAGCACTACGGGACGTCTATGCGATGGAGCCAGTCGCCCCAAAATTCAACCCATGGTCAGCCTGTCCGATCACCTTCGATCATAGGGATCACCCTACCAGCATCCGTCACGGCGGTTCAGCCGCATTGGTCCTTGATGAGGACATGACTACCTTGGATATGACCAAAAATATTGCATATATGCATATTTGTCAGGTGATTTCTAGTGCAAACTATTCAATAATCTATTTATGTTATCCAGAACAAAAATACTTCACACACTTTTGTGTTTTGTCTAATTGCAGGTGTATGGGACATTTGTACAATCCACATATGAAGCTAAGGAAGAAAGAGATGTTTATTTGCTGTCCAAAAAGTTTT
>NW_021180916.1:0-608 GCF_002162155.2 Triticum dicoccoides | reverse complement strand
GACCCCAAAATAGTGGGTAATAGTCAACGAAGCGGGCCAGAATCAGTCAAAACTGCCAGTGTTGATGACCGACATATAAGTGCACCTTGGTGTTTAACAACTATGGAAATCATTTTGGGACCCCAAAACAATGAGTAATAATCCAAGAAACGGGTCAGAAATGGCCAAAATTACGAGTGTTGATGACCGACACGTAAACGCACCACAGGGTTCGCTAACCATGGAAACCACTCCGGGACCCCAAAACAGTGACTAATAGTCCATCAAACGGGCCGGAATCGGCCAAAACTGCCAGTGTTGATGACCGACACGTAAGCGGACCTTGGTGTTAAACAATTATGGAAATCGCTTCAGGGCTCCAAAACGGTGAGTAACAATGCAAGAAACGGGCCAGAATCGGCCAAAACTGCGAGTGTTGATGACCGACACGTAAATGCACTCCAGGGTTCGTTAATCGTGGAAATCACTCCGGAACCCCAAAATAGTGGGTAATAGTCAATGAAGCGGGCCAGAATCGGTCAAAACTGCCAGTGTTGATGACCGACATATAAGCGCACCTTGGTGTTTAACAACTATGGAAATAATTTTGGGACCCCAAAACAATGAGT
>NW_021180915.1:0-1053 GCF_002162155.2 Triticum dicoccoides | reverse complement strand
GAACCCCTTCTTGGACTGATCCATTCTGAATCTCTTCAAAATCTTATCAAGGTATGTGCTTTGTGAAAGACCTATGAGGCGTCTCGATCTATCTCTATAGATCTTGATGCCTAATATATAAGCAGCTTCTCCAAGGTCCTTCATTGAAAAACACTTATTCAAGTAGGCCTTAATGCTGTCCAGAAATTCTATATTATTTCCCATCAGGAGTATGTCATCTACATATAATATGAGAAATGCTACAGAGCTCCCACTCACTTTCTTGTAAACGCAGGCTTCTCCATAAGTCTGCATAAACCCAAACGCTTTGATCATCTCATCAAAGCGAATGTTCCAACTCCGAGATGCTTGCACCAGTCCATAAATGGATCGCTGGAGCTTGCATACTTTGTTAGCGTTCCGAGGATCGACAAAACCTTCCGGCTGCATCATATACAGTTCTTCCTTAATATGCCCGTTAAGGAATGCTGTTTTGACGTCCATCTGCCATATCTCATAATCATAGTATGCGGCAATTGCTAACATGATTCGGACGGACTTTAGCTTCGCTACGGGAGAGAATGTCTCGTCGTAGTCAATCCCTTGAACCTGTCGGTAACCCTTAGCGACAAGTCGAGCTTTATAGATGGTAACATTACCATCCGCGTCCGTCTTCTTCTTAAAGATCCATTTGTTTTCTATCGCTCGCCGATCATCGGGCAAGTCTGTCAAAGTCCATACTTTGTTTTCATACATGGATTCTATCTCGGATTTCATGGCTTCAAGCCATTTGTTGGAATCCGGGCCCGCCATTGCTTCTTCATAGTTCGAAGGTTCATTGTTGTCTAACAACATGATTTCCAGGACAGGGTTGCCGTACCACTCTGGTGCGGAACGTGTCCTTGTGGACCTACGAAGTTCAGCAGTAACTTGATCCGAAGTACCTTGATTATTATCATGGTTTTCCTCTTCAGTTGGTGTGGGCATCACAGGAACGGTTTCCTGTGCTGCGTCACTATCCCGCTCAAGAGGTAGTACTTCATCGAGTTCTACTTTTCTCCCACTTACTTCTTT
>NW_021180914.1:0-1148 GCF_002162155.2 Triticum dicoccoides | reverse complement strand
TAACGGAAAATAATTGAAGATGAAATAAATAAATCAAATGATCCTCTTTTCAATTCGAGAAAACTCTCAAATATGAAAATAACGAAATCTCCAACTCTCTCCAAGGGTCCTTGAGTTGCGTGAAATTTCTAGGATCGACCAAAATGCAAGAAAATAAAATATGCATGATGATCTATTCCAAATTGAAAATAAATTCAAAGGGGCTTTGAATTTAATTCTTTGAAACTCCCAACTCATATTTCATATAATTTGAAGAAGTCATTTTATCTTCTCTCGTGAAAATCATTGAGTCGCATAAAGTTTCAGAATTGGGATATTTCCAAATGAAATTCAAATATTCTCAACACCCCTTGTCATTTAAATAAATGGAAGAAGTCATGTCATCTTCTCTCCGGGGTTTTGTGATGAAAAGAATTTGAATTCACGAAGATCAGAAAACCAATATGAAAGTTTGGGAAAGTCTTTTTATTCCCTCTCATTTAACTTTCAAAAAGTTTCGAATTCACTCACTTTCAGTCAATCAATCAAGCAATCAATCAAATCTATCTATTTGTTTATAACATTCCAAAATTTAGAATTTTGGGATGTTACAAACTACCACCCTTAAAATGAATCTCGTCCTCGAGATTCGGAGAGGCTAGAGAGAATAGGTTAGGGTTTGGGGTCTTCTCAAAGTCCATTGATCATCTCCGAGGTCTCGGGTGCTACCACCCTTAGAAACATTGTTACGGTTCCATCAAAACTCATATACTCCATCCTTATCGTTGACAGTGTCAGTCTTCTCAGATATTAAGGATAATCCCTTCTCTGGCTCTTCCGGTAGTGGCATAACCTTTTCCTCAATTCCTTTGTCCTTTCATCTTGGTAAGGTTATCCCGAAACTGGGTCTTCATAGCTGACGGGTCTGACGCCAATGCTAAACAACTATCGATATCTCGTGGTGGTCAACAATTTATGGTTTCTCCTGCAGGAAATGAATCTGGGTTGATCCTCACCGTATAACCTACGGTTGGCAAAAGCTGTCGTGTACAAGGGAAAAATTACGTATACCATTCTAAGGTTTAACAAGGTTTAATATCGTCGTCTCTCTACTATAGGCAAGTCACTCAGATTTACCATCCCATATAGCAAAGCGAATAATAAGAGTA
>NW_021180913.1:0-1720 GCF_002162155.2 Triticum dicoccoides | reverse complement strand
CCCCCCCGGGCCAGTGCTCCTCTGAGTGTTGGTCCGAACCAGGCAGCCTGCGGGGCCACCTCGGGGAAACTTGAGGTTTGGTTTTACTCGTAGCTTGACCTATCCGAGCGTGCCCTGAGAAAGAGATATGTGCAGCTCCTATCGGGATTTGTCGGCACATTCGGCGGTGTTGCTGGACTTGTTTTAACCTGCCGAATCATCTTGTTGTACCGAGATACCGAGTCTGATCGGTGTGTCTTGGGTGGAGGTCTATTCCTTCGTTGACCGTGAGAGCTTGTTATGGGCTAAGTTGGGACCCCCCTGCAGGGATTGATCTTTCGAAAGCCGTGCCCGCGGTTATGGGCAGATGGGAATTTGTTAATGTCCGGTTGTAGATGACTTGAACTAAACTTAATTAAAATGAATCAACCGTGTGTGTTACCGTGATGGCCCCTTCTCGGCGGAGTCCGGGAAGTGGACATGGTGTTGGAGTTATGCTTGCGCAGGATGTTCTTTTAGCTTCTCGCTCGAGCTTCGCCTTCTCTTCTCGCTCTCTTTTGCGTATAAGTTAGCCACCACATATGCTAGTCGCTTGCTGCAGCTCCACATATATTTGCCTTATCCATTCCTATGAGCTTAAATAGTCTTGATCGCGTGGGTGTGAGATTGCTGAGTCCCTGTGGCTCACAGATACTACAACTCCAGATGCAGGTCCAGGCGATTCTGCTCCAGTTGACGATTACGAGCTCAGGTGGGAGTTCGACGAGGACTCTCAGCGATACTACGTATCTTTTCCGGACGATCAGTAGTGGTGCCTAGTTGGGGTTAACGATTCAGGACCTTGTCGCATGTTGGGGGTCTTTTCTATTTTGGCGCCGTAGTCGGGCCATGAGTGTTTGTTTGATGGATGTTATTTATGTACTCTGATGTGACGTGGCGAGTGTAAGCCAACTATGTTATCTCCCCCTTTTATTATGTATTACATGGGATGTTGTAATGATTGCCTGACTTGCGACATTGCTTTCAATGCGGTTATGCCTCTAAGTCGTGCCTCGACACGTGGGAGCTATAGCCGCATCGAGGGCGTTACAAGTTGGTATCAGAGCCTTCCCCGACCTTAGGAGCCCCATTGCTTGATCGTTTTTAGCAGCCGAGTTGTGTCTAGAAAAATGTTTTGAGTCCTTAGGAATTATATATCGGAGAGCTTAGGAATTCTTTTTACTTCTCAGTCTCCTCATCGCTCTGGTAAGGCATCCTGGCGTAGAGTTTTGACTCTTCTCTTCTCAAATTTCACTAAAAAAATTTTTAGGATCACGCGAGTATCTTGGTTTTGTTCCGATGGTTTTGTGACGAGAACATTGTTCTTGGTGCCTCCTGTCTTTAGGGGTTGTGGCAGTGTCCCGGGGAGTTGAGCTCCGAGGTGTTGTCGTCACAATTTCATCGTTGCAATTCTGGTATACTTGAGATATGTTCGCCGACATCGAAAATCTCTTTTATGCAGTTCGTTGGTGAGATAACCTCGACGCCACCCAGTACTGGGGCGGGAGTTCGGGAGTATCGCCATAACTTGTATAACGGATGCTTTTCGAAGGTTGAGGTAGATGGTTTCCGAAGTTTTCCTGGTTATGTGTTGAAGGATGGATACAGCTGGATGTAGGATTTGCTAGTTTGGGTGAGATATTGTGCTTCCCCTGTATCCCCAACACCTGATTGCATAACCGGAAAGGTTCGGGAGTTTCAT
>NW_021180912.1:0-1169 GCF_002162155.2 Triticum dicoccoides | reverse complement strand
TGGTTTTAGGTGCATTAGCCCAAAACACATTCATATTGCCATGTCATAGCATGCATCATATTGTGCATTGCATTGATTGTGTTTCTTCTGTGTTTGCCGGTGTTGTTCCCCCTCGGTAGACGTTGTATCGACGATGTGATCGTTGACACTGATGAAGACTCAATGCTATCTTCAGAAGTGCCAGGCAAGCAAAACCCCCTTGTTCATTCCGATACAATCCTACTCTCTCGCTCCTGCTCTCTTTTACTGCATTAGGACAACAACGATTCATCTGTTACTTGCTGCGGTAGCTGAACCCCTTTATCCTTTGCATGACCTGTCATTCCACAGTAAATAGATGAAACCCACTAGTATGAGTAGGAGTTGTTTGAGCCCTGTTGTGCCTACTCATTCATGTTTGTTTGTCATGCCTGCTACTGCTTAGAGTTGAGTCAGGACTGATTCATCGGGGATGAATCAGAGGCGTGTGAACATGTCCTACTGTGTGTGAGCTAAGTGTGTGAACACGATTTGGTAAAGGTAGCGGTGAGAGGCCATGTAGGAGTACATGGTGGGTTGTCTCATTGCAGCCGTCCTCAGGAACTGAGTTCTGTGTTTGTAATCCATGATTCAGCTACTACCACGCATTGGGCCCGAAACCAATGGACCCTCTCGGCTTCTTGATCACCCTTGTCCTCTGTCCAGGAGTTGCAAGTAGTTTCTGGTGTTTGTAGTATGCTGGAGGCCGTGCGTAGCGCTGACCATAGGGGTGGGCTGTGATGCGGTAGGCACGTGGCACGGTGTACCGGGCGCCCGTTTGGTGTCTCGGGAACCCTGTTCACATCGTTTGGGGCTGTGAGCGAAACTCCGGCCGGATCTCCTCATGGATGGAACCCGAATAGGCGATAAACCTGGACTAGAGACTTGAGTGTTTAGGCAGGCCGTGGCCGACACCCACGTTGGGCTTCCGCTTGAAGGTTGCCGAGTACATGTCGTGTAAACGGCGGTAAGTGGTGAGAGCGTGTGTGAAGAAGTACACCCCTGCAGGGTTAACATCATCTATTCGAATAGCCGTGTCCGCGGAAAAGGACTTCTGGATTGCTTATATCAGTTCATAGACAAGTGAAAGTGGATACTCTAAAATACGCAAGATAAGCGTGAGTGCTATGGATGGCGTTCTCGTAGGGAGA
>NW_021180911.1:0-1086 GCF_002162155.2 Triticum dicoccoides | reverse complement strand
GGGGACAGATCCTGTCGTAAAGGATAACGATACACAGGCATCACCAAACAATGTGCAACAATATGATGCATGCATGAAACATGGCAATATGAGTGTGTTGGGCTAATGCAACTAAAGCCAGAAGGGTTTGAACAAATTTGAGTCAAAGATTCAAATTTCAATTTCAAATATGGCCTTTTAAAGTGCTTTTCCTTGTTCTGATTAAAACATCCATTTAACTTGTTGGATCATGCATGAAAATAGTACAGATGGATAGATTGGATTTTTCTGATCATTTTTCATATATAATTTGTCCAATTTGGAGTTACAGAATAAAAGTTATGAATTTTTGAAGTTTAATTAATATTCTGGAATTTCCTGATTTAATTTAAATCCAGAAATATCATTTACTGCGTCAGCCTGACGTCACAGTGACATCAGCAGGTCAACAGGGTTGGCTCGGGTCAAACCTGACGTGTGGGGTCCACGCGTCAGTGACACAGGGGCTAATCCCGTGTTGACCCGGGCTGGTTAGCTTTGACTAAGCCCTGGGGCCCACTTGTCAGCATCAGTAGGTGGTGGTTTAGTGGCTAATTAACTAGGCCATGTCAGCTCGCCGGAGTTCTGGCCGGCGGCGACCATCAGTGCGGCGGCGATAGTGGTTTTGGTCGTTTCGGCCACCAAATGAACCGCGGAGGCCACCGAAGTGAAGCTGAGGACGACCCGCGGCTCTTGGCGGAGTCCGTTGGGGTCGGGGTGGCCGGAGTCGACGGCGGCGAGCTCGGCTGCGGCGGCCGGGGTTCGGTCGTGCACGGGAACGGTGTTGCAGGGTGTTAGGGGGGGTGTTGGAGCGTGCTACGTGCTCCTAGTGAGATGTGGAGCACGATGGCGTGCTCGGTTGGGCGCTACGGCGATCGTGGCCACGACGGCGACATCGCCGGCGGCGTGAAGCTTTCGGCCGCGGTGGGGCTAGGGCCTAGGGGTCGGGAGAGAGCAGGGGAGAAGGGGGAAACGGTGGCGTAGCTCACCGCGGTTGCAGTGGGCGTCGAAGCGGGCTCGGGGACGCGTCGGAGACGATGAATTTGACGGCGACGGTGGTCGGAGTCC
>NW_021180910.1:0-691 GCF_002162155.2 Triticum dicoccoides | reverse complement strand
CCCTAAAATCTCATTCATTGTTCCAAAATGCTCTTCTTAAATGTTTGATAATTTTTGGCAAGGGTTCTGGTCCCACCCAAATATTGAACATTTTTAAGGATTTATTTTTGGGACTTTGAATTTAAATCATTAGCTATTTGAATTTGAATTATATTCATATAATTAGAATATAATTTCAAATACCCCTGAAATATTTTATGAGCTTTTGGAAAAGTCCATCTAGCAAAATAAAAATATTCAGAGGAGTTTTTGGCATTGTTTGAATTTGTTTAAATTCAAAACAATGGCAAAAGATATTAATAAAAGAAAAACAGAACAGAAATATAAAACAAGAGAGAGAGAATCTTACCTGGCGCTCACCTGGTAGCCAACCGGCCCAGCACTGCAGCTGGCCGGCCCAGCCCACCACTGCAGCCCTCCGTCGTCTTCCTCCCCTCGTCCCGAAGCAGCTGCGTGCCCGGCGTGCAGGCGAGCTGCGCCAGCTCCTCCCTGCCTGCCTGGCTACCCCCTCGTCCCCCTGGTCGCCTCCCGCGATGCCACGCAACCCCCCCGACGCTCTCTCACTCTCCTCGCTCCTCCCCCCTCCTCTGTTTCTTGCACGCAGCCACCGAGCGGAGCTCGTCGCCGCCGTCCACTGCCACCACGGCCACCGGGCCTCCCTCGCTTCCCCGACTAGCCCACAAGCTCCGCC
>NW_021180909.1:0-1235 GCF_002162155.2 Triticum dicoccoides | reverse complement strand
CTCGCGTGCCCCGAAGCCGCCGCACCAACCTCGCCCGAACCGCCATCGCCGGAGATCCCCTTCGCCGTCGCCGCCGCAGCAGCTCGTCCCCGACCACGCCGTCCTCTCCATCAAGACCGCAGTGAGCTGGGCTAACTTCCCTTCCTCTCTTTCTCTCTCTCGTGCACCACAGCGAGCACACCAAGCTCACCCGCACGCGCCGTCGCGGACCTCGTCGCCGACGTGCTTCCGGCCACACTCCGGCCACAAGATGGTGTCCATCTTACTCACCGAGTCCCACAACACCTAGCTAGCCACTCCACGAGCCTCACCGACCCCTCTAGCGCCAAGTTCATCTTCGACCGAACCCCGGTGGCCGCCAAAGTCGTCGCCGGCGCCAACTCCGGCCACCCCGACACCAACGGACTCCGCCAAGAGCCGCGGTTTGTCCTCAGCTCCACTCCGGTGGTCTCCGCGGCCCATTTGGTGGCCGAAATGGCCAAAACCACTCCCGCCGCCGCGTCGGGCTCACCGGCGGCTAAACGCCGGCGTCGCTGGCTTTGACTTTGACCACGGGTGGGCCCTGGTTGACTCCCCTGAGTCAATGACAGGTGGGGCCCAGCCCTGTTAATTATACAGGATTAGTTTTAATTGAATCTTAATTAAAATAACCACCCTGACATGCGGGACCCACTGTCAGGTTTGACCCAGACCTGTTCCGTTGACCTGCTGACGTCACACTGACGTCAGGCTGACGCAGTAATTGATTTTCTGGATTTAATTTAAATCAGGAAATTCCAGAATATTATTTAAACTTAAAAAATTCATAACTTTTATTCTGTAACTCCAAATTGGACAAATTATATATGAAAAATGATCAGAAAAATCCAATCTATCCATCTGTACTATTTTCATGCATGATCAAACAAGTTAAATTGATGTTTCAAGCAGAACAAGGAAAAGCACTTTAAAAGGCCATATTTGAATTTGAAATTTGAATCCTTGATTCAAATTTGTTCAAACCCTTCTGGTTTTAGTTGCATTAGCCCAACACACTCATATTGCCATGTTTCATGCATGCATCATATTGTTGCACATTGTTTGGTGATGGTTGTGTATCGGTGTCCTTTGCGACAGGTTCTGCCTCCGAGGAGTACCGTGATTACCCTAACGAAGAACCGTATCAGTGCATCGACCCATCAGGCAAGCAACCAACCATTTGATCATATCGATACAATCCCATGTTCTCGCTCCTG
>NW_021180908.1:0-1202 GCF_002162155.2 Triticum dicoccoides | reverse complement strand
GTATTGATGTATAGCGTCGGTCTGTTGCCGGGGCACGGTGCCGATATGTGCCGAGCCGAGGGGGAGGGGCCTAAGGAAGATGTAGTCTTCATCGGGACCGTGATATGCGCCTGGTCGATGTGAGAGTTCTTCCAGGGTTGTGTCGCGTGTGTGCATGTGTACCTCCATGTATGTGTGTTCGAGGGAGTTGAGATGAATAGATGCCAACATACAGGTCGTTCGTCGGCCGGGGCGTTCGTCGCCGGAAGTGTGATTTGTTCATCGTCCTCTACCTCTATCCGGCGTTCGTCGCCAGAGGGGCTGGTTTGGCGTGTGTTGCCGAAGGGCAGCCCCAACAAATGGTATCAGAGCTTGGTGTCTTGGGCGTGCTTGCCGTGCCGGAGGCGTGGCAGCGATGGCGGCGCTCGCCGGCGGTTGCGCGATGGGGCTCCGGGCCGTGTGTCAGCCTATGGAGGTGGGCGACGCGGTGGCTGCCATGGTGCGTGGCGGAGGTGGCGGGGCGGGGACGTCGTACGTGCGTCGACCGCGGAGGCCGCCGAGGCGCTGCGTGGTGGCGCGGCGGCGCAGCATGGCGTGGCGGCATGGAGGCACTGCATGGCGGCATGGAGGCCGCGGCGGTGCAGGGCAATGAGACGCGGCGGCGAGCCGGTCGCGACCGGTGCGTATTATGGGTGCGCACTGGACGCGTCGGGACCGCGGGAGTGGACCGCGTCGAGGCGCTGGACCTGGTTGCGCAGATCGCGTACGTGCGCGGCGGGCGCGCGGGCCGGGAGCGCGGGGACGTGGGGAGTGCGCGCGAAGGGCACGGCGGTCGCGGAGACGAGGAGGTCGCGAAGGACCTGCGTGGTCGCGCAGAGGTCGCGACGGCTCGGGGCAACAACCGTGGAAGGTGCTTGACACGTAGGCGCGGCGTGGTGGCTGCCATGGCGGACGCAGAGGTGGCACGCGGTGAGCATCTGGTGCTGTCGGGCTCGTCGGGCGCGCCGGATGCGCGCGGGACGTGCGGGACGCACTGGTGCGGTCGGGCTCGTCGGGCACGTCGGATGCATGCGGGACGTGCGGGACGCAGAGGGACGCCAGACGTGTGTCGCAGACGGAGAAGGAGCTCGGCATATGTCGCCGGGTCGTGACGGAGCACGGTGCGACCAACGTCGGTACACCAGGTCGGGTCCGTGGTGGTGCGACCGGCGTCGATGCGCCGG
>NW_021180907.1:0-5170 GCF_002162155.2 Triticum dicoccoides | reverse complement strand
AAAAAGAGTCGAAGTCGACTCGGCATCATCAATGCCACAAAGAGGGATGGCGGTGAAGTCGAACTTGGGAGCATCTTCTTGGAGCTCGTCCTGCCTTGACATCTTGGTGGTACTATCCTCATGCTCGTTTCCATAGAGCTTGGTCGTCGTGAAGTGAGCTTGGGGTGGAAAAGTCTTGGCCTTCATGAGTTCTTGTTCCGCCTTGATAGAGAAAAAGGTGTCCCATCTTTCGATGAGATGGTAATATCGCTTTGGGTGGAGTAGACTTCGACGATCCGACTACAAAGGTGCGAGGACGTCGTGCCTTAGCAATCGCTAAACCAACTCCGAGAGGTTATTGACCATGCCGGAGCACGATCAACCTGACCACGAGGGTCTATTTCCTGCAAGCAAACGAAGAACAAGCAAGAAACTGAGATTGCAATCTGGATATTGCGAATATAAGAGGAAAGCTTTATCGATGAACTTGGGGTTCTGTGACGTCTTTGTCTGGTCGTTGAACACAAACGAAGTACGCGAAGCTGCAAGTATGGTGAACTTTAATCTAAACAAAACCCAAAGTCTAAACGACGCCCTAAGGGTTGTATATATGGAGGAAGAGGGGGGGAATTACGTGGTCCTTGAGGGAGGGGTCCAAAGCCAACCCTAACTCTTGTTTCCCCACACACACGGACTCTAAAAACAGCCTATAATCAAGTATTTCGAAATTACATGGGCCTGGCCCAATAAAAAGGTGATGCAGCACCTAGAATAGCCTGGGGACAAAAATTATGAAGTAGCATCTTGTATATTTCGTCCAAGGCTTAATGCACTCATTATGGTGGCGTCAACGTCCTGAAATCATCACTTGTAACTCCGTTCTTGTTCCCCTTGCGCATGCCATCATCTCCATGCTTGTTCTTGCTCCAATGTTCATCCTTCTCCAAGCTAGGCCCTTCATTTGTAAGCAAGACAAATGTATCCAATTTAGGCAGCATCATATTCTCATGAACATTAGAATCATTACCAACAAACGAAAGTACCTGGTAATTTCATTGGCATGCGTGAGCTCTAGTAATTGGTCCAATATCTATAGTAGCAGGGACTGTGGGCGTAACAAAGGTATTGATGTCCTCATCATCCTCCCCTTCTAGCAATGAAGTCGTCCTCGACGCAAGTTCATCTTCCTCTCCCAAATAAGGCTTCAACTCTGCAATGTTAAAAGTGGGACTAACCTCAAGATCTGCAGGCAGCTCAAGTTTATATGCATTTTCTCTAACACCTTAAAAGGTCCAACAACACGTGGCATTAGTTTTGATTTGCACAAATCAGGAAATCTATCCTTACGCAAATGTAACCAAACAAGATCTCCAGGTGCAAACACAACATGTTTTCTACCCTTATCTCCAGCAAGTTTATATTTAGCATTCATATGTTCAATGTTTTCCTTAGTTAACTCATGCATTTTTACAATCAATTCAGCACGTTGTTTAACATCAAAATTAACCTTTTCCGAAGACGGAAGAGGCAACAAATCAATAGGTGCACGAGGTAGGAAACCATACACAATTTCGAAAGGGCACATCTTAGTAGTAGAACGCAATGAACGATTATAAGCAAATTCAATATGAGGTAAGCATTCCTCCCACATTTTCTTATTATTCTTCAAAATAGCCTTAAGCATAGTAGACAATGTTCCATTGACTACTTCAGTTTGTCCATCAGTTTGGGGGTGACAAGTAGTACTGAAAAGCAGCTTAGTCCCTGAGGGAGTCCTAGATGAGGGGGTATCCGGACAGCCGGACTATATACTTTGGCCGGACTGTTGGACCATGAAGGTACAAGACTCAAGACTTCGTCCCGTGTCCGGATGGGACTCTCCTTTGCGTGGAAGACAAGCTTGGCGATCCGGATATTATATTTCCTTCTTTGTAACCGGCTCAATGTAAACCCTAGCCCTCTCCGGTGTCTATATAAACCGGAGGGTTTAGTCGTTAGAGACAGAATCATAATCATCATAGGCTAGCTTCTAGGGTTTAGCCTCTACGATCTCGTGGTAGATCAACTCTTGTAACACCCATATCATCAATATCAATCAAGCAGGAAGTTGGGTTTTACCTCCATCAAGAGGACCCGAACCTGGGTTAACATTGTGTCCCTTGCCTCCTGTTACAATTGGCCTAAGATGCATAGATCGGGACCCCCTACCCGAGATCCGCCGGTTTTGACACCGACATTGGTGCTTTCATTGAGAGTTCCTCTGTGTCGTTGCTGCAAGGCTTGATGGCCCCATCAATCGTCAACAACAACATGGTCCAAGGTGAGACTTTTCTCCCCAGACAGATCTTCGTGTTCGGCGACTTCGTACTGCGGGCCAATTCGCTTGGCCATCTGGAGCAGATCGACAGCTATGCCCCTGGCCACCAGGTCAGGTTCGGAAACTTGAACTACACGGCCGATATCCGCGGAGACTTGATCTTCAACAGGTTTGGGCCTGTGCTAGGAGCGTCGGACAGTCACGATGAGCACGGCTTAGACCTGCTATCGGACAATGCTCGGGATATCGCCCCTGCAGAAGCTCCGGACCTAAATCCGGATCAAATGGCGTCGCCCGAGGACGGACGGATGGACCCCGCCCCAGAGCCCGCACACTCATCGGCGGTAGAGTCGAACACAGGCTTCACCCCCAAGGAAGCCTATGACTCCTGACCCGCGGACTCATATCCGGCTGTAGGTTCTGGTCCACGCACCTCCGAGCCCACCGAATCTGGTTGGACTCCAGTAATGGAGTTCACTGCTGCGGATATCTTCTAGCACTCCCCTTTTGGCGACATGCTGAACTCGTTAAGATCTCTCTCTTTGTCAGGAGACTCTTTGCCGAACTATGTCCTGCTCGAGTGGGAAGCAGGCGACGAAGTACTTCGTTGCCCACCCACCACCCACTTCATTGCCACGGTCGATGACTTAACCGACGTGCTTGACTTCAAGTCCGAAGACATCAACGGTATGGACGATGATGTAGGAGAAGAACAGGAACCACCGCCCACGGGGCGGTGGACAGCCACCTCCTCATATGATATATATATGGTGGACACTCCGAAGGAAACCAATGGTGATGAGGCAACGGAGGATAACCCCTCAGGGAAGAAAGCAAAGCATGGGCGTCGTCGGCGCCGCTCCAAGCCCCGCCACAGAAATACCGGCACAAGAGACGAAAACAATCCGAATGGTGCCGAAGATGAATACAACCCCGATCAGCCTGCCTTCGAGCAGGCCGAGAAGGAAGATGGGCAGGTTAGCCGAGACGAACAGGCGACGGACGGATATCCGGAGGAGGACAACTACATGCCCCCCTCCGAAGATGAGATTAGCCTCGGCGGCGACGAGTTTGGTGTGCCTGAGGACCCCGTGGAGCAGGAGCGCTTCAAGCGCCGGCTTATGGCCACTGTGAGGAGCCTGAAAAAGAAGCAGCAGCTCCAAGCTGATCAAGACCTGCTCACAGACAGATGGACTGAAGTCCTAGCAGTTGAGGAATATGGACTCGAGCGCCACACAGCTGACCGGCCACCTCGTGGCCAGGAGAAAATGGCATATCAGCCCGAATACCATCCCGCACCCCCACGCCAATATACTACGGCCCGGAGCAATAGGCAGGACCTGCAAGATATACTGGAAAACAAGGCGGGACAGTCAAGATCGATCTACGGATCACGGGGGCGCGCCCCAACACGTAACGATGATCGTCATGCCGGATACACTATGAACAAGTCCGGCCGGGCCAAATATACCCACCCAGACTCATTCGAACTGCGTAGCCACATAGTCCGGCATAGAGGCGCCGCACACCCCCTCTGCTTCACTGACGAAGTGATGGATCATGAATTCCCAGAAGGGTTTAAACCCGTAAACATCGAATCATACGATGGCACAATAGACCCCGCAGTATGGATCGAATATTTCCTTCTCCACATTCACATGGCCCGCGGAGACGATCTACACGCCATCAAGTATCTCCCCCTTAAACTCAAAGGACCAGCCCGGTATTGGCTCAACAGCCTGCCGGCAAATTCCATTGGCAGTTGGGAAAACCTGGAGGATGCGTTCCTCGACAACTTCCAGGGAACATATGTGCGACCACCGGATGCCGATGACTTGAGCCACATTACCCAACAGCCCGGAGAGTCATCCACGAAATTTTGGACTCGGTTCCTAACCAAAAAGAACCAAATAGTCAACTGTCCGGACGCTGAAGCCCTGGCGGCTTTAAGCATAATATCCGTGACGAGTGGCTCGCCCGACACCTCGGCCAGGAAAAATGAAAGTCCATGGCAGCCCTCATGACACTCATGACCCGTTTTTGTGTAGGCGAGGATAGCTGGTTGGCTCGTAGTAGCACCACGCCGATAAATTCAGGCACCTTAGATATGCGTGACAATAATGGCAAGCCACAGTGCAACACACATAAGCGACGGAACAATGGCGACAACATTGAAGACACGGCAGTCAACGCCGGATTCAGTGGCTCAAAATCCGGTCAGAGAAAAAAGCCGTTAAAAAGAAACAATCAGGGACCATCTAGTCTAGACACATACTTGAACGCTCGTGCCAAATTCATGGCACCCCAGATAAGCTAGCAAACCACACTAACAGAGACTGCTGGGTGTTCAAACAGGCCGGTAAAATAAACACCGAAAATAAGGACAAGGGGCTGCATAGCGACGATGACTAGGATCCCCGGCGTCCGAACACAGGAGGACAGAAGAAATTTTCTCCCCAGGTGAAAACGGTCAACATGATCTATGCCACCCACATTCCCAAACGGGAACGAAAGCGAGCACTACGGGACGTCTATGCGATGGAGCCAGTCGCCCCAAAATTCAACCCATGGTCAGCCTGTCCGATCACCTTCGATCATAGGGATCACCCTACCAGCATCCGTCACGGCGGTTCAGCCGCATTGGTCCTTGATGAGGACATGACTACCTTGGATATGACCAAAAATATTGCATATATGCATATTTGTCAGGTGATTTCTAGTGCAAACTATTCAATAATCTATTTATGTTATCCAGAACAAAAATACTTCACACACTTTTGTGTTTTGTCTAATTGCAGGTGTATGGGACATTTGTACAATCCACATATGAAGCTAAGGAAGAAAGAGATGTTTATTTGCTGTCCAAAAAGTTTT
>NW_021180906.1:0-1108 GCF_002162155.2 Triticum dicoccoides | reverse complement strand
AAAGTCCATTAGTATGGAGTTTCTTCATGCGTTTTACACCGATATGACCTAAACGACAGTGCCACAAATAAGTTGCACTTTCATTATCAACTCTGTATCTTTTGGTTTCAACATTATGAATATGTGTATTACTACTATCGAGATTTAGTAAGAATAGACCACTCTTCAAGGGTGCATGACCATAAAAGATATTACTCATATAAATAGAACAACCATTATTCTCTGATTTAAATGAATAACCGTCTCGCATTAAACAAGATCCAGATATAATGTTCATGCTCAACGCTGGCACCAAATAACAATTATTTAGGTCTAATATTAATCCCGAAGGTAGATGTAGAGGTAGCGTGCCGACCGCGATCACATCGACTTTGGAACCGTTTCCCACGCGCATCGTCACCTCGTCCTTTGCCAGTGCCCGCTTATTCTGTAGTCCCTGTTTCGAGTTCCAAATATTAGCAACAGAACCAGTATCAAATACCCAGGTACTACTGCGAGCATTGGTAAGGTACACATCAATAACATGTATATCACATATACCTTTGTTCACCTTGCCATCCTTCTTATCCGCCAAATACTTGGGGCAGTTCCGCTTCCAGTGACCAGTCTGCTTGCAGTAGAAGCACTCAGTTTCAGGCTTAGATTTAGACTTGGGTTTCTTCTCTTGAGCAGCAACTTGCTTGCCGTTCTTTTTGAAGTTCCCCTTTTTCTTCCCTTTGCCCTTTTTCTTGAAACTAGTGGTCTTGTTAACCATCAACACTTGATGCTCCTTCTTGATTTCTACCTCCGCAGCTTTCAGCATTGCGAAGAGCTCGGGAATAGTCTTGTTCATCCCTTGCATATTATAGTTCATCACGAAGCTCTTGTAGCTTGGTGGCAGTGATTGGAGAATTCTGTCAATGACGCAATCATCCGGAAGATTAACTCCCAATTGAATCAAGTGATTATTATACCCAGACATTTTGAGTATATGCTCACTGACAGAACTGTTCTCTTCCATCTTGCAGCTATAGAACTTATTGGAGACTTCATATCTCTCAATCCGGGCATTTGCTTGAAATATTAACTTCAACTCCTGGAACATCTCATATGCTCCATGACGTTCAAA
>NW_021180905.1:0-1153 GCF_002162155.2 Triticum dicoccoides | reverse complement strand
CAAACATCACCAAACAATATGCAACAATATGATGCATGCATGAAACATGGCAATATGAGTGTGTTGGGCTAATGCAACTAAAGCCAGAAGGGTTTGAACAAATTTGAATCAAAGATTCAAATTTCAAATTCAAATATGGCCTTTTAAAGTGCTTTTCCTTGTTCTGATTAAAACATCAATTTAACTTGTTTGATCATGCATGAAAATAGTACAGATGGATAGATTGGATTTTTCTGATCATTTTTCATATATAATTTGTCCAATTTGGAGTTACAGAATAAAAGTTATGAATTTTTGAAGTTTAAATAATATTCTGGAATTTCCTGATTTAATTTAAATCCAGAAATTCAATTACTGCGTCAGCCTGACGTCAGTGTGACGTCAGCAGGTCAACGGAACTGGTCCAGGTCAAACCTGACAGTGGGTCCCGCATGTCAGGGTGATTAATTTAATTAAAACTTAATTAAAACTAATCATGTTTAATTAGTAGGGCTGGGCCCCACCTGTCATTGACTCAGGGGAGTCAACCAGGGCCCACCCGTGGTCAAAGTCAAAGTCGGCTGCCGGCGTTTATTCGCCGGCGAGCCCGACGCGGCGGCGGGAGTGGTTTTGGCCATTTCGGCCACCAAATGGACCGCGGAGGCCACCGGAGTGGAGCTGAGGACAACCCGCAGCTCTTGGCGGAGTCCGTTGGGGCCGGGGTGGCCGGAGTCGACGCCGGCGACGACTTTGGCGGCCACCGAGGTTCGGTCGGAGGTGAACTTGGTGCTAGAGGGCTCGGTGAGGCTCGTGGAGTGGCTAGCTAGGTGCTGTGGAACGCGGTGAGCAAGATGGACACCATCTTGTGGCCGGAGGATGACCGGGAGCACGTCGGCGACGAGGTCCACGGCGGTGGGTGCGGTTGAGCTCCGGGAGGTTGCTACACGGCTCGGGAGCAGGGACGGAAGGGAGGGGAAGATGGCTAAGCTCACAGTGAGTGCGACGGAGTCCTTGGTGCGGCCGGAGATGGACCGGAGCGACGACGGCGTTGAAGGGGATCTCCGGCGACGGTGAGCTCGGGCGAGGTCGGTGCGGTGGTCTCGGGCGTTGCGAGCGCTTGGGGCTCGGCTGCTCGATGAAGTGGACAGCGGCGGAGCTCCTGGACACGGTGAGA
>NW_021180904.1:0-1070 GCF_002162155.2 Triticum dicoccoides | reverse complement strand
TTGCTTAGATGAACTCATAGATGGATCTTGGTGAAACCGTAGGAAAATTTTTAATTTTCTGCAACGTTCCCCAACAGTGGCATCATGAGCTAGGTCTATGCGTAGTTCTCTTTGCACGAGTAGAACACAATTTTGTTGTGGGCGTGGATTTTGTCATCTTACTTGCCTCTACTAGTCTTTTCTTGCTCAACGGTATTGTGGGATGAAGCGGCCCGGACCAACCTTACACGTACGCTTACGTGAGACCGGTTCCACCGACTGACATGCACTAGTTGCATAAGGTGGCTGGCGGGTGTCTGTCTCTCCCACTTTAGTTGGAGCGGAATCGATGAACAGGGCCCTTATGAAGGGTAAATAGAAGTTGACAAAATCACGTTGTGGTGATTCGTAGGTAAGAAAACGTTCTTGCTAGAACCCAATTGCAGCCACGTAAAAGATGAAACAACAATTAGAGGACGTCTAACTTGTTTTTGCAGCGATTGATCATGTGATGTGATATGGCCAGAAGTTGTGATGAATGATGAATTGTGATGTATGAGATCATGTTCTTTGTAATAGGATTCACGACTTGCATGTCGATGAGTATGACAACCGGCGGGAGCCATAGGAGTTGTCTTTATTTTTTGTATGACCTGCGTGTCATTGAATAACGCCATGTAAACTACTTTACTTTATTGCTAAACGTTAGTCATAGAAGTAGAAGTAGTCGTTGGCGTGACAACTTCATGAAGACACGATGATGGAGATCATGATGATGGAGATCATGGTGTCAAGCCGGTGACAAGATGATCATGGAGCCCCGAAGATGAAGATCAATGGAGCTATATGATATTGGCCATATCATGTCACAACTATATAATTGCATGTGATGTTTATTATGTTTATGCATCTTGTTTACTTAGGACGACGGTAGTAAATAAGATGATCCCTTACAAAAATTTCAAGAAGTGTTCTCCCCTAACTGTGCACCGTTGCTACAGTTCGTCGCTTCTAAGCACCACGTGATGATCGGGTGTGATGGATTCTTACGTTCACATACAACGGGTGTAAGACAGTTTTACACAGCGAAA
>NW_021180903.1:0-1205 GCF_002162155.2 Triticum dicoccoides | reverse complement strand
GGGCGGTGAAGCCTCGGCCGCATCGCAGCCGGCCACGGGAGGCAGGAGCACGAGGCACGACTGGCACTGGTTTGGGCGGCTTGAGCAAGAGGACCAGAGGTTGAAGAAGCACTACGGCCGTTGGATGGATATTGTACAGTCACTGGAGCTAGAATTGTGCATATTGACTAAGTTGATGAAGCCCTCCGTCCCCGTCAACTTAGTAGGCCCACAAGTCAGCCTGCCACTATACTGGGTCCCAGCTAACAGGCGGAGTATTCATTTTTTTGGGCGTAATAAGGAGGCATTTCCTTGCGTGCGAAGATATAGCTGGTGGGTTCGAGCTGTCAGCGGCGGTAACGTTTTTTTTGCGAAATACAGAGGCCCTTTCGGTGGGTCCCTGATGTTAGGTGGAGGAATCATTATTTTGCGCGTAATAAGGAGGCATTTCCTTGCGTGCGGCCGTGGACCCAGTTGTCGGCCTCTCCACGTACAGTCCACTTCAGATGCATGTCCGTTGTTGACCACGTTGACCAGGCCGCGCCGAGAGCACCAGGGCGGTGGACGATAGCGAGGCCTAGGAAGGGAACGACACGGAGGCAGGGAAGACTCGGCAGTTGTTTCCCACGCGGAGGGGAGTACGACTGTATGAGGGTTTACTGGTTCGTCTGCCGTCGCCGGAGAATAACAGCAGGTGTGGGTGAGTAGAGGGATGGCTAGGCCAGCGATGGGAGTATGGTGGGGCGGTGAGGCCTGCGCGGCAGCAGAGCCGGCCGCGGGGAGGAAGGAGCAGGCAGTCCCGCCAGTGCTTGTTTGAGCGGCTGGAGCAGGAAGAGCAGAGATTGAAGAAGCACGACGGCTGTTGGATGGCCATCCAACAGTCACTGCTTGTGCGTCAACCTTTTTTTAGGAAAGCCTCAAATCTGTGGAAAACAGCATATAGCCCATCTGCTATTATTTCTAATAATTTACAGCCCATTTGCTAATTTTTAAGGGTTTGTTTGGAGCCAATATTCTTTTTGTTAGCATTACAGCCCATATTGTGGCCACGGTTAAAAAATTATACAAAATTTTGCATATTCCGATGCGGTCCGAACCGTTTTAATCCCGAAATTTTGACTCACATTCAAACTAATTTTAAAAATAAATGTATATCAATATAAAATTCAACAAATTCTCCATGCATAAAAATTAATGTAATTTAAAATCTCGAAATGAAAAAAAAA
>NW_021180902.1:0-1205 GCF_002162155.2 Triticum dicoccoides | reverse complement strand
GGGCGGTGAAGCCTCGGCCGCATCGCAGCCGGCCACGGGAGGCAGGAGCACGAGGCACGACTGGCACTGGTTTGGGCGGCTTGAGCAAGAGGACCAGAGGTTGAAGAAGCACTACGGCCGTTGGATGGATATTGTACAGTCACTGGAGCTAGAATTGTGCATATTGACTAAGTTGATGAAGCCCTCCGTCCCCGTCAACTTAGTAGGCCCACAAGTCAGCCTGCCACTATACTGGGTCCCAGCTAACAGGCGGAGTATTCATTTTTTTGGGCGTAATAAGGAGGCATTTCCTTGCGTGCGAAGATATAGCTGGTGGGTTCGAGCTGTCAGCGGCGGTAACGTTTTTTTTGCGAAATACAGAGGCCCTTTCGGTGGGTCCCTGATGTTAGGTGGAGGAATCATTATTTTGCGCGTAATAAGGAGGCATTTCCTTGCGTGCGGCCGTGGACCCAGTTGTCGGCCTCTCCACGTACAGTCCACTTCAGATGCATGTCCGTTGTTGACCACGTTGACCAGGCCGCGCCGAGAGCACCAGGGCGGTGGACGATAGCGAGGCCTAGGAAGGGAACGACACGGAGGCAGGGAAGACTCGGCAGTTGTTTCCCACGCGGAGGGGAGTACGACTGTATGAGGGTTTACTGGTTCGTCAGCCGTCGCCGGAGAATAACAGCAGGTGTGGGTGAGTAGAGGGATGGCTAGGCTAGCGATGGGAGTATGGTGGGGCGGTGAGGCCTGCGCGGCAGCAGAGCCGGCCGCGGGGAGGAAGGAGCAGGCAGTCCCGCCAGTGCTTGTTTGAGCGGCTGGAGCAGGAAGAGCAGAGATTGAAGAAGCACGACGGCTGTTGGATGGCCATCCAACAGTCACTGCTTGTGCGTCAACCTTTTTTTAGGAAAGCCTCAAATCTGTGGAAAACAGCATATAGCCCATCTGCTATTATTTCTAATAATTTACAGCCCATTTGCTAATTTTTAAGGGTTTGTTTGGAGCCAATATTCTTTTTGTTAGCATTACAGCCCATATTGTGGCCACGGTTAAAAAATTATACAAAATTTTGCATATTCCGATGCGGTCCGAACCGTTTTAATCCCGAAATTTTGACTCACATTCAAACTAATTTTAAAAATAAATGTATATCAATATAAAATTCAACAAATTCTCCATGCATAAAAATTAATGTAATTTAAAATCTCGAAATGAAAAAAAAA
>NW_021180901.1:0-1521 GCF_002162155.2 Triticum dicoccoides | reverse complement strand
GCTTCCACTTATACTAAAGCTCGCTGGACTCTCCCGCTTCCGTCGCCCCCCAATGCCCCCGCTCCCCATCTTCCTCACTCGTCCAGAAAACCCCCGCTCACCTTCTTCCTCACAAGTACAAAAAACACATGCTCCTCTTCTTCCACTCCTACAGAAAACCCCAGCCCTCCTTCTTCCCCACTCACACTGCCACTAGGCTTGTCTCTGGCTACTCTGCTCAAACCCGTGAGCTCAACGCGACGCCCACAAGGAAAATGGAGTCGGCTGGCCCCAGTGCCAAGAAGATGAGGCTCCTGCCAGCGGCGACGCCGGTTGTAGATCCCGCATCCAGCAGTGCGGGGAGAAGCGGCGAGCCCCCCTCCCACCCTGATCTAAGGAACCGGTAGAATCCCCGATGGACCGCATCAGCGATCTCCCGGAAATCATCCTTGAGGAGATCATCTTGCTTCTCCCCACCAAGGATTGCTGTCGCACACAAGTGCTCTCAACTTGGTGGCGCCCTCAATGGCGCACCGTGCCCCTCAATCTCGACTGTTATCAGATATCTGTCCTTCTTAAATTTGATCTCCTCAGAGCCATCGTCTCCTCTCACCAGCAGGGCCCCATTCAATGCCTGTGCATCCCAACATGCTACCTGCTGTCCATACCCGACACGGTGGACGCTTGGCTGACATCCCCTGAATTCGGAAAATTCCAGCAGTTTGAGTTCTACCATTACCACAAAAGTTTCATTCCATGAACACGCCATGATTTTTTTCCCACACCACCGTTGTCCATCTCGCGGTTTTCCTCCTCTCCCCACACCGCCACCTTCACCCGGTGCCATCTACCAGATGATGTGGTACAAATGCTTCGACTTCCACTGCTAAATAAACTTTCGCTTGTGGTGGTTTATCTGTCGGAGGCCTCACTGCACAACATCATCCACTCCAGTTGCCCTGCCCTGGAGCGCTTGCTGATTGTTTTAGGAATAGAAATCCCTATCAGTTGTCTCAAAATAAAGTCGCCTCACCTTAAAAGCATTGGAATTTGTTTTGAAGGACAACAGCTCATCATCAAAGATGCCCCTTCAATTCAAAGGTTGCTCCTTGATAATTATTATACACCTTCACAAATAATTGTCGTCTCTGCGCCCAAATTGGAGACCTTGGGTGTAATTCGGGATCCGTTTGATGATCACAACAACTTGATGTTTGGCTCCACACTTATTCAGGTACCGTATATTATCATCTACACATTTGTAATCATAAGTTACATTTTTCATTTGTGCGCATAAGTTTTATATCATCTTGGACTACACTTTGGGTACTAATATTATGTTATATGCTCAATGAAGAGTTCGTTCATGGATAGCCTATCAATGCTGCTGGATTTTGTCAAGATCTTATATATCGGAATGTTTAGTTTTGATCTAAACATAATTATTGGCTTGCTGCAATGCTTTCCATCTCTGGTGAATTTATATATAGAGGTGATGATTTCATGCACATTGAAAGCCCGTATATATTGTACTAGAATTAA
>NW_021180900.1:0-1521 GCF_002162155.2 Triticum dicoccoides | reverse complement strand
GCTTCCACTTATACTAAAGCTCGCTGGACTCTCCCGCTTCCGTCGCCCCCCAATGCCCCCGCTCCCCATCTTCCTCACTCGTCCAGAAAACCCCCGCTCACCTTCTTCCTCACAAGTACAAAAAACACATGCTCCTCTTCTTCCACTCCTACAGAAAACCCCAGCCCTCCTTCTTCCCCACTCACACTGCCACTAGGCTTGTCTCTGGCTACTCTGCTCAAACCCGTGAGCTCAACGCGACGCCCACAAGGAAAATGGAGTCGGCTGGCCCCAGTGCCAAGAAGATGAGGCTCCTGCCAGCGGCGACGCCGGTTGTAGATCCCGCATCCAGCAGTGCGGGGAGAAGCGGCGAGCCCCCCTCCCACCCTGATCTAAGGAACCGGTAGAATCCCCGATGGACCGCATCAGCGATCTCCCGGAAATCATCCTTGAGGAGATCATCTTGCTTCTCCCCACCAAGGATTGCTGCCGCACACAAGTGCTCTCAACTTGGTGGCGCCCTCAATGGCGCACCGTGCCCCTCAATCTCCACTGTTATCAGATATCTGTCCTTCTTAAATTTGATCTCCTCAGAGCCATCGTCTCCTCTCACCAGCAGGGCCCCATTCAATGCCTGTGCATCCCAACATGCTACCTGCTGTCCATACCCGACACGGTGGACGCTTGGCTGACATCCCCTGAATTCGGAAAATTCCAGCAGTTTGAGTTCTACCATTACCACAAAAGTTTCATTCCATGAACACGCCATGATTTTTTTCCCACACCACCGTTGTCCATCTCGCGGTTTTCCTCCTCTCCCCACACCGCCACCTTCACCCGGTGCCATCTACCAGATGATGTGGTACAAATGCTTCGACTTCCACTGCTAAATAAACTTTCGCTTGTGGTGGTTTATCTGTCGGAGGCCTCACTGCACAACATCATCCACTCCAGTTGCCCTGCCCTGGAGCGCTTGCTGATTGTTTTAGGAATAGAAATCCCTATCAGTTGTCTCAAAATAAAGTCGCCTCACCTTAAAAGCATTGGAATTTGTTTTGAAGGACAACAGCTCATCATCAAAGATGCCCCTTCAATTCAAAGGTTGCTCCTTGATAATTATTATACACCTTCACAAATAATTGTCGTCTCTGCGCCCAAATTGGAGACCTTGGGTGTAATTCGGGATCCGTTTGATGATCACAACAACTTGATGTTTGGCTCCACACTTATTCAGGTACCGTATATTATCATCTACACATTTGTAATCATAAGTTACATTTTTCATTTGTGCGCATAAGTTTTATATCATCTTGGACTACACTTTGGGTACTAATATTATGTTATATGCTCAATGAAGAGTTCGTTCATGGATAGCCTATCAATGCTGCTGGATTTTGTCAAGATCTTATATATCGGAATGTTTAGTTTTGATCTAAACATAATTATTGGCTTGCTGCAATGCTTTCCATCTCTGGTGAATTTATATATAGAGGTGATGATTTCATGCACATTGAAAGCCCGTATATATTGTACTAGAATTAA
>NW_021180899.1:0-2548 GCF_002162155.2 Triticum dicoccoides | reverse complement strand
TCGTTCTAAGCAAATAAGATGTAAAACATGATAAACATCACATGCAATCAAATAGTGACATGATATGGCCAATATCATTTTGCTCCTTATGATCTCCATCTTTGGGGCTCCATGATCATCGTTGTCACCAGCATGACACCATGATCTCCATCATCGTGTCTTCTTGAAGTTGTCTCGTCATCTATTACTTCTACCACTATGGCTAACGCTTTAGCAATAAAGTAAAGTAACTACATGACGTTTATGTTGACACGCAGGTCATAAATAAATTAAGACAACTCCTATGGCTCCTGCCGGTTATCATACTCATCGACATGCAAGTCGTGATTCCTATTACAAGAACACGATCAATCTCATACATCACATATATCATTCATCACATCCTTTTGGCCATATCACATCACACGGCACATGCTGCAAAAACAAGTTAGACGTCCTCTAGTTGTTGTTGCAAGTTTTTACGTGGCTTCTATAGGTTTCTAGCAAGAACGTTTCTTACCTACGCCAAAACCACAACGTGATATGCCAATTTCTATTTACCCTTCATAAGGACCCTTTTCATCGAATCCGATCCGACTAAAGTGGGAGAGATAGACACCCGCTAGCCACCTTATGCAACTAGTGCATGTCAGTCGGTGGAACCTGTCTCACGTAAGAGTACGTGTAAGGTCGGTCCAGGCCGCTTCATCCCACGATGCCGGCGAATCAAGATAAGACTAGTAACGTCAAGTAAATTGACAAAATCGACGCCCACAACAGCTTGTGTTCTACTCGTGCATAGAAACTACGCATAGACCTGGCTCATGATGCCACTGTTGGGGATCGTAGCAGAAATTTAAAATTTTCTATGCATCACCAAGATCAATCTATGGAGTAATCTAGCAACGAGAGGAAGGGGAGTGCATCTACATACCCTTGTAGATCGCTTAGCGGAAGCGTTGCAAGAACACGGATGAAGGAGTCGTACTCGCAGCGATTCAGATCGCGGTTGATTCCGATCTAAGCGCCGAACAACGGCGCCTCCGCGTTCAACACACATACAGCCCGGTGACGTCTCCCACGCCTTGATCCAGCAAGGGGAGAAGGAGAGGTTGGGAAGACTCTGTCCAGCAGCAGCACGACGGCGTGGTGGTGATGGAGGAGCGCGGAACTCCAGCAGGGCTTGGCCAAGCACTACGAGAGACGAGGAGGGAGAGAGGTAGGGCTGCGCCAAGAGGGAGAGGATCTCGTGTGTCTTGCAGCCCCCAATACCTCAAGTATATATAGGGGAAGGGGAGGGGCTGCGCACCCTATCTAGGGTTCCCTCCCTAGGGGTGGCGGCAGCCCCAAAACCCATCTAGGGTGGCGGCCAAGGGGGAAGAGAGGGGGGCGCACCTAGGGTGGGTCTTAAGGCCCATCTGGACCTAGGGTTTTCCTCCTCCCACTCTCCCTTGCGCCTTGGGCCTTGGTGGGGGGTTGCACCAGCCCACCTGGGGCTGGTCCCCTCCCACACTTGGCCCACACAGCCTTCTAGGGCTGGTGGCCCCACCTGGTGGACCCCCAGGACCCTCCCAGTGGTCCCGGTACGTTACCGATAGCACCCGAAACTTTTCCGGTGACCAAAACAGGACTTCCCATATATAAATCTTTACCTCCGGACCATTCCGGAACTCCTTGTGACGTTCGGGATCTCATCCGGGACTCCGAACAACATTCGGTAACCGCGTACATACTTTCCCTATAACCCTAGCGTCATCGAACCTTAAGTGTGTAGACCCTACGGGCTCGGGAGTCATGCAGACATGGCCGAGACAACTCTCCGGTCAATAACCAACAGCGGGATCTGGATACCCATGTTGGTTCCCACATGCTCCATGATGATCTCATCGGATGAACCACGATGTCAAGGATTCAATCAATCCCGTATACAATTCCCTTTGTCTATCGGTATGATACTTGCCCGAGATTCGATCGTCGGTATCCCGATACCTTATTCAATCTCGTTACCGGCAAGTCTCTTTACTCGTTCCATAACACATCATCCCATGATCAACTCCTTGGTCACATTGTGCACATTATGATGATGTCCTACCGAGTGGGCCCAGAGATACCTCTCCATTACACGGAGTGACAAATCCCAGTCTCGATTCGTGCCAACCCAACAGACACTTTCGGAGATACCTGTAGTGCACCTTCATAGCCATCCAGTTACGTTGTGACGTTTGGCACACCCAAAGCACTCCTACGGTATCCGGGAGTTGCACAATCTCATGGTCTAAGGAAATGATACTTGACATTAGAAAAGCTTTAGCATACGAACTACATGATCTTGTGCTAGGCTTAGGATTGGGTCTTGTCCATCACATCATTCTCCTAATGATGTGATCCCGTTATCAACGACATCCAATGTCCATGGTCAGGAAACCGTAACCATCTATTGATCAACGAGCTAGTCAACTAGAGGCTTACTAGGGGCATGGTGTTGTCTATGTATCCACACATGTATCTGAGTTTCCTATCAATACAATTCTAGCATGGATAATAAACGATTATCATGAACAATGAAATA
>NW_021180898.1:0-1081 GCF_002162155.2 Triticum dicoccoides | reverse complement strand
TGGCAATGACAGGTCATGCAGAGGAATGGGTTCAACTACCGCAGCACAAAGTAGCAGATGAATCGCTGTTGTCCTAATGCAATAACTGAGAGCAGGAGTGAGAGAGTAGGATTTTATCGGAATGAACAAAGGGGTTTTCTTGCCTGGTAGATCAACAAGGGAGGCACTGCTTCATAGACAGGCACTCTGGAACGGACTCCGGAGTAGGACCTATCGAGAAGGAACAGTGTCGGCAATCAATACACAAACATATGCAACAATATGATGCATGAACATGGCATGAAGATGTGATGTTGTTTGAGCTAATGCAACTGGTATCCATTTGGTTTGAAGTCCATTTGAACCAAAGGTTCAAATGCATCTCCAAATTAAGCTCCTATATATGCCATAATGTGTTTCCTCATATTCAGCATGTATAAGTTGGTTTGTCATGCATGAAGCTAGTACAGATGGAAAGATTGCATTTTTCTGATAATTTTTCATATATAAATTATTTTAATCTGAGCTACGGTTGAATTGATATGAATTTTTGAAGTTTAAAACAATTTCTGGAATTTCCTGATTTAATTTAAATCCAGAAATCATATATTGCGCCAGCATGACGTCAGCACGACGTCAGTGGTCAACGGCGGCTGGCTGGGGTCAAACCTGACGTGTGGGGTCCACACGTCAGTGACACTGGGGTTAACCCCGAGTCAAACCTAGGCTGATTAGCTTTGACTAAGCCCTGGGGCCCACTCGTCAGCGTCAGTAGGTGGGGATTAGTGCCTAATTAACAGAGCCACGTCGGCTCGCCGGAGTTCTGGCCGGCGGCGACCAATAGCGCGGCGGCGACTCGCCGGACTTGCGCTACAAGCGGCGTTTGGTCGCGCGAAGACCACCGGGGCGTAGCCCGTCGTCGTCCGCAACCAGGGGAGCTGGTGGGGGGCTGCGGGGGCGCCGGAGCTCGCCGGAGCAAAGCTCGCGGCGGCGGCCGGAGCTCGGCTTCGAGCGGGAACGGGCTGCGGGGCACGGGGAGGCCACCTGAGGGGCTCGGCGGCACCCTCGTGGCACTGGGAGCGCGATGGAAGGCTCGGTTTGG
>NW_021180897.1:0-1826 GCF_002162155.2 Triticum dicoccoides | reverse complement strand
GCCTATTCGGGTTCCATCCGCAGGGAGTCCGGCCGAGGTTTCCCATACGGCCCCGAACGATGTGAACAGGGTTCCCGAGATACCTAACGGGTATTCGGTACACCCGGCCACGTACCTACCGCATCACAGCCCACCCCTACGGTCAGCGCTGTCCACGGCCTCCAGTAGGCTACAAACACCAGAAACTACTTGCAACTCCTGGACGGAGAACTAGGGTGAATAAGAAGTCGAGAGGGTCCATTGGTTTCGGGCCCAATGCATGGTAGTAGCTGATTCTTAAATCACACATACAGATCTCAGTGCTTAAGGTCGGCTTCAATGAAACAACCCACCATGTACTCCTACATGGCCTCTCATCGATACCTTTACCAAATCGTGTTCACCACACCACTCCCATTACTGACATAATCATTTCACTCTAGCCCATCACCCAGATGAACCAGACCTGACGCAACTCTAAGCATAGCAGGCATAGCAAGGTAGGAACAACACATACATATGGCTCAATCAACTCCTACACATGCTAGTGGGTTTCATCTAGTTACTGTGGCAATGACAGGTCATGCAGAGGAAATGGGTTCAACTACCGTAGCACACAGCAGTTTGAATCGCGTTGTCTTAATGCAGTAAAAGAGAGCAGGAGCGAGAACATGGGATTGTATCGATATGATCAAATGGTTGGTTGCTTGCCTGATGGTTCGTTGCACGGATACGATTCCTCGTTAGGGTAATCACGGTACTCCTCGGGGACAGATCCTGTCGCAAGGATAACGATACACAGGCATCACCAAACAATGTGCAACAATATGATGCATGCACGAAACATGGCAATATGAGTGTGTTGGGCTAATGCAACTAAAACCAGATGTGTTTGAGCAAATTTGAATCAAAGATTCAAATTCCAAATTCAAATATGGCCTTTTAAAGTGCCTTTTCTTGTTCTGATTGAAACATCAAGTTAACTTGTTTGATCATGCATGAAAATAGTACAGATGGATAGATTGGATTTTTCTGATCATTTTTCATATATTATTTGTCCAATTTGGAGTTACAGAATAAAAGTTATGAATTTTTGAAGTTTAAATAATATTCTGGAATTTCCTGATTTAAATTAAATCCAGAAATATCATTTACTGCGTCAGCCTGACATCACAGTGACATCAGCAGGTCAACAGGGCTGGCTCGGGTCAAACCTGACGTGTGGGGTCCACACGTCAGTGACCAGGGGCTAAGCCCGCGTTGACCCCGGGCTGGTTAGCTTTGACTAACCCCTGGGGCCCACTTGTCAGCGTCAGTAGGTGGTGGATTAGTGGCTAATTAACTAGGCCACGTCAGCTCGCCGGAGTTCTGGCCGGCGGCGACCAACAGTGCGGCGACGATAGTGGTTTTGGTCGTTTCGGCCACCAAATGGAACGTGGCGACCACCGGAGTGAAGCTGAGGACGACCCGCGGCTCTTGGCGGAGTCCGTTGGGGTCGGGGTGGCCGGAGTTGACGGCGGTGAGCTCGGCTGCGGCCGCCGGGGTTCGGTCGTGCGCGGGATTGGTGCTGGAGCTCGAAGTCGAGCAAAGTGAGGCGCTAGGGATGCTCTACGGGTTCTTGCGAACGTGTTGGACTCGCCGGGGTGACCAAATGGTCACCGGAGCTGCGTCGACGGCGAGCTCGGCGACGGCGGAGGTTCGGCCGAGGTGGGGATGCAGCTACGGTGAGGGAACGAGGGGAAGGAGAGGGGGAAACGGTGGCGTAGCTCACCGCGGTTGCAGTGGGCGTCGAAGCGGGCTCGGGGACGCGCTGGAGACGGCGAATTCGTCGGCGACGGTGGTCGGAG
>NW_021180896.1:0-1426 GCF_002162155.2 Triticum dicoccoides | reverse complement strand
TCCGCCACACACCCCTAACATATCAAACTCGCAACTTTCCCCCTCCGGCTCCTCTGCCCGAAAACACGGAACACCGGGAATACTTTCCCGGATGTTTTCCCCCCTTCACCGGTATCACCTACTACCGCGTTAGGGCACACCGAATACCGCGTATCGCCTTGTTATATTTTGTGATGCTTTGTTTGCTCTGTATTCATTATTTCTTCCCCCTCTTCTCTCCGGTAGACTACGAGACCGACGCTGCTGCTGACCAGTTCGACTACGGAGTTGACGAGCCCTCTCTCTTGTCAGAGCAACCAGGCAAGCCCCCCCTTTGATCACCAGATATCGCCTATTCTACTCTATACTGCTTGCATTAGAGTAGTGTAGCATGTTACTGCTTTCCGTTAATCCTATTCTGATGCATAGCTTGTCATTGCTGCTACAGTCATTGATACCTTACCCGCAATCCTAAATGCTTAGTATAGGATGCTAGTGTTCCACCAGTGGCCCTACACTCTTGTCCGTCTGCCATGCTATACTACTGGGCTGTGATCACTTC
Source organism: Triticum dicoccoides (assembly GCF_002162155.2). NCBI lineage: Eukaryota > Viridiplantae > Streptophyta > Magnoliopsida > Poales > Poaceae > Triticum > Triticum dicoccoides. The sequence goes on along the minus strand of NW_021180896.1, from coordinate 885 downwards.
GGGAGGTGATCACGGGCATATACTATATACTTTACACTGTTACATTACCTGTGATACTGTTTGGAGATGGGGGCTGAAGGGGCAGGTGGCTCCATCCAGGTAGTGGTGGGCCTGAGTTCCCGACGGCCCCCGACTGTTACTTTGTGGCGGAGCGACAGGGCAGGTTGAGACCACCTAGGAGACAGGTGGGCCTGGCCCCGTTCGGCATTCGCGGATACTTAACACGCTTAACGAGATCTTGGTATTTGATCTGAGTCGGCTACGAGCCTATACGCACTAACCATCTACGCGGGAGTAGTTATGGGTATCCCGACGTCGTGGTATCAGCCGAAGCACTTCAGACGTCAGCGACGGAGCGGCGCGCGCCGAATTGGACTGGAACGCCACTAGGCTAGGTCTGCTTTCGGCCGCGTACGCAACATGCAGGTGTGCTATGGGCGATGGGCCCAGACCCCTGTGCGCTTAGGTTTAGACCGGCGTGCTGGCCTCTCTGTTGAGCCTAGGTGGGGCTGCGATGTGTTGATCTTCCGAGGCCGGGCATGACCCAGGAAAGTGTGTCCGGCCAAATGGGATCGAGCGTGTTGGGGAATGTGGTGCACCCCTGCAGGGAAGTTAATCTATTCGAATAGCCGTGATCTTCGGTAACAGGACGACTTGGAGTTGTACCTTGACCTTATGACAACTAGAACCGGATACTTAATAAAACACACCCTTCCAAGTTCCACAGACAACCCGGTGATCGCTTTTCCGCAGGGCGACGAGGAGAGGATCGCCGGGTAGGATTATGCTATGCGATGCTACTGGAGATGCTGCTTGGAGATGCTACTTGGAGATGCTACTTGGAGGACTACAATCTACTCTCTTCTATATGCTGCAAGACGGAGG
>NW_021180895.1:0-1029 GCF_002162155.2 Triticum dicoccoides | reverse complement strand
ATTCTATAGGCGTTTTGTGAGAGATTTCAGCACCATTGCTGCACCTCTCAACGAGCTTACAAAGAAGGATGTGCCTTTTGTTTGGGGTACCGCACAGGAAGAAGCCTTCACGGTATTGAAAGATAAGTTGACACATGCTCCTTTACTCCAACTTCCTGATTTTAATAAGACTTTTGAGCTTGAATGTGATGCTAGTGGAATTGGAATAGGAGGTGTGTTATTACAAGATGGCAAACCTGTTGCATACTTTTCTGAAAAATTGAGTGGGCCTAGTCTGAATTATTCTACTTATGATAAAGAATTATATGCTCTTGTTCGGACTTTAGAAACATGGCAACATTATTTATGGCCCAAAGAATTTGTTATACATTCTGATCATGAATCTTTGAAACATATTAAAAGTCAAGCTAAACTGAATCGTAGACATGCTAAATGGGTTGAATTCATTGAGACTTTCCCTTATGTCATTAATCACAAGAAGGGAAAAGAAAATGTTATTGCTGATGCATTGTCTCGTCGCTATACTATGCTTTCACAACTTGACTTCAAAATATTTGGTTTGGAGACCATCAAAGATCAATATTTGCATGATGCTGATTTTAAAGATGTAATGCAGAATTGTAAAGAAGGAAGAATGTGGAACAAGTTTGTCGTTAACGATGGATTTGTGTTTCGTGCTAACAAGCTATGCATTCCAGCTAGCTCCGTTCGTCTCTTGTTGTTGCAGGAAGCGCATGGAGGAGGATTAATGGGACATTTTGGCGTGAAGAAGACGGAGGACGTACTTGCTACACATTTCTTTTGGCCAAAGATGAGACGGGATGTTGAGCGTTTTATTGCTCGATGCACTACATGTCAAAAAGCTAAGTCACGACTCAATCCTCATGGTTTATATATGCCTTTGCCTGTACCTAGTGTTCCTTGGGAGGATATATCTATGGACTTTGTTTTAGGTTTACCTCGAACAAAGAAGGGGAGGGATAGCATATTTGTTGTCGTGGATAGATTCTCGAAAATGGCACACTTTAT
>NW_021180894.1:0-2005 GCF_002162155.2 Triticum dicoccoides | reverse complement strand
TGTAATGCTTTACTTTATCACTAAGCGGTAGCGATAGTCGTGGAAGCATAAGATTGGCGAGACGACAACGATGCTACGATGGAGATCAAGGTGTCACGCCGGTGACGATGGTGATCATGACGGTACTTCGGAGATGGAGATCACAAGTACAAGATGATGATGGCCATATCATATCACTTATATTGATTGCATGTGATGTTTATCTTTTATGCATCTTATCTTGCTTTGATTGACGGTAGCATTATAAGATGATCCCTCACTAAATTATCAAAGTATAAGTGTTCTCCCTGAGTATGCACCGTTGCGAAAGTTCTTCGTGCTGAGACACCACGTGATGATCGGGTGTGATAGGCTCTACGTTCAAATACAACGGGTGCAAAACAGTTGCACACGCGGAATACTCAGGTTAAACTTGATGAGCCTAGCATATAACAGATATGGCCTCGGAACACGGAGACCGAAAGGTCGAGCGTGAATCATATAGTAGATATGATCAACATAGTGATGTTCACCATTGAAACTACTCCATCTCACGTGATGATCGGACATGGTTTAGTTGATTTGGATCACGTGATCACTTAGAGGATTAGAGGGATGTCTATCTAAGTGGGAGTTCTTAAGTAATATGATTAATTGAACTTTAATTTATCATGAACTTAGTCCTAGTAGTATTAGCATATCTATGTTGTAGATCAATAGCTTGTGTTTAGCTCCCCTATTTTATTTTTGATATGTTCCTAGAGAAAACTAAGTTGAAAGATGTTAGTAGCAATGATGCGGATTGGATCCGTGATCTGAGGTTTATCCTCATTGCTGCACAGAAGAATTATGTCTTTGATGCACCGCTAGGTGACAAACCTATTGCAGGAGCAGATGCAGATGTTATGAACATTTGGCTAGCTCAATATGATGACTACTTGATAGTTTAGTGCACCATGCTTAAATGGCTTAGAATCGGGACTTCAAAGACGTTTTGAACGTCATGGACCATATGAGATGTTCCAGGAGTTGAAGTTAATATTTCAAGCAAATACCCGAGTTGAGAGATATGAAGTCTCCAACAAGTTCTATAGCTAAAAGGTGGAGGAGAATAGCTCAAGCAGTGAGCATGTGCTCAGATTGTCTGGGTACTACAATCGCTTGAATCAAGTGGGAGTTAATCTTCCAGATAAAATAGTGATTGACAGAATTCTCTAGTCACCATCACCAAGTTAGTAGAACTTCGTGATGAACTATGATATGCAAGGGATAACGGAAACGATTCCCAAGCTCTTCGTAATGCTGAAATCGACGAAGGTAGAAATCAAGAAAAATATCAAGTGTTGATGGTAGACAAGACCGCTAGTTTCAAGAAAAGGGCAAAGGGAAAAAGGGGAACTTCAAGAAGAACGGCAAGCAAGTTGCTGCTCAAGTGAAGAAGCCCAAGTCTGGTCCTAAGCCTAAGACTAAGTGCTTCTACTGCAAAGGGACTGGTCACTGGAAGCGGAACTGCCCCAAGTATTTGGCGGATAAGAAGGATGGCAAAGTGAACAAAGGTATATTTGATATACAGATTATTGATGTGTATTTTACTAGTGTTCGTAGTAACCCCTCAGTATTTGATACTGGTTCAGTTGCTAAGAGTAGTAACTCGAAACGGGAGTTGCAGAATGAACATAGACTAGTTAAGGGTGAAGTGACGATGTGTGCTGGAAGTGGTTCCAAGATTGATATGATCATCATCGCACACTCCCTATACTTTTGGGATTATTGTTGAACCTAAATAAGTGTTATTTGGTGTTTGCGTTGAGCATGAATATGATTTGATCATGTTTATTGCAATACGGTTATTCATTTAAGTAAGAGAATAAATTGTTGTTCTGTTTACATGAATAAAACCTTATATGGTTACACACCCAATGAAAATGGTTCGTTGGATCTCGATCGTAGTGATACACATATTCATAAATTAAAATCAAAAGATGCAAAGTTAATAATGATGGTGCAATTTATTTGTGGCACTGCC
>NW_021180893.1:0-2591 GCF_002162155.2 Triticum dicoccoides | reverse complement strand
ATAGAACCATAGGAGTGAAACTGAAATCAAATGTTAGGGAAGTCATTGCAGTTGGAAGAATGAAATGTGCAAAGAATTCTTTTTTGCCTAAGCCATTTGAATTACCTACAGATCCAGAAATTCAGATTTGGTCGTATGAGGATTGAATTACCTAATGGAAAAATAGATATTTGAGGAACAATGAAAAGTAGGGAAAAATAGTGTATGGAATATTCATTGGAAAAATGATTCGATGAATTTTGGAAAGGATAGAACAAGATGAACTGGTGAGTATAAATCAGGTCAAGCAAATAAATTGAATAGAATAAAAAGCAATACGGAATGAAGATGATTACAGGATTGAAAGGAAGAACGTACGTGACGCAAAAGACAACAGTACGGAGGTGTCGGACTCGAACAAGTGAACAAGGAAGAAGAAGATGAACAGTGAGGTAGAACCCTTAGATCAGAACGGGTAGATGGAGCGTAACGATGGAAACAAGGATGTAGAAGTACAACTGGACGACCTATTTTTACAACATAAGCATGTATATTATATCTTGTATTGAAAGGATTCCAAATTGACCGAGCAATACACCTACAAGATAATATACATGTATATTATCGTGTATATTATACAGGAATACCACTGCGAGAAACCACCGTCAAGACACATCTCCACCGCAGCCGCACACGAGGACCATGACTACACACACCCGCCTAGCTATGAGTTACCTGAGATTCACGCCATCGTGACCCATGCCCTCGCGAGCTAGAGTGCCCCATGCTACCAGGATGCCATACAAGAGAGGGGAGAGGCACATATATTTTCTTTTGACTTCGAATTAAATCTTTTTCAAACTGCAAGGTCTCACACATACTGTCCATGGCGAGGGGCTACATGGTGTGCTCTGCAGTGAAGTAGGCTTAAGCAAGCACTTACCCGCTGCTCCTGCGGTCTGCCAAGTGGGACCGGTAAACTAGATCAAAAAACTCCTATTTTTGAAATGAAAGACCCATTACAACATTATGGTGCAACACTATGACGAGCGTTCTCACAGAAAGGAGTGTGAGTTAACTGCAGAAAACCACCAGATTTGCGGTTAGGTTTGTGGAAAACTACCCGGTCCCTAATTATTTGCAAAAGGCAGCACGTTTTTGGTAAACATTTTGCAGAAAGCACTGATTGGTGGGAATCCGGCGACGTTCGTTCAGTGGGAGGAGACGTTCCCATCGATTGCGAGGCACCGGTGGTGACTTCGTAAAATTTCAAAGTGCTATGCTAGGTCAGTCTTTCGGAAATGCTCATTCGGGTGGTGTGTGTGTGCATTCATAAGGGTGAGTGTATGCTCGTGTATGTGAACGACATCAATTGTACTGTGTTAAAAAAATCATCCGAAAGCATAGTTACATGTGTACTTTCCAAAGTAGCAAACAGAACTACATCCAAAAACTATTGGCCAACGACCAAGTAAATAACAAAATAAAAACACTAGATTGTGGTTAGGGTTCTAAAAACCCATCACTTTCCAAAATTTCACTAAAACCTACCGGAATTTTGCCATTTAAAAAAATCAGTGATGACTTGTTTGGTAAATTTTAACCCGGTTATGACAATTGTGGCCCACTCGCCAGGGACACGTGGCAAAGGCTGGACAAATTTATACCGCTTTTTATAGGGAAGGTTGCTATGGAGTTGAGTGGGCGATGATGTTCGTCCTGAATAAATGCAGAGGTGCCTTATCAAGCTTTGGGATCTGTACGATGACGGCAGGTATGGTATGTTGTAGGATAATTAAGGTCACGTAGAGAGGAAGGTTAAGGAACAAAATGAGAAACTCGACCTTAGCTACAGTAACCTGATGAATGATGTGAGCAAGTTATTAGATTGGCAAGAGAAACATGTGCATCAGATGAACTACCAGAAGACAGTAAAGTAGGATAGTGGGCTGAAGAAGAAGGAAGAGCAAGAGAGGCTTGGATGGACGTTGACAATGAGATGAAGAAGCTAAACATTGACTATAATGAGTTGAAGAGCATTCAAGTCTGTCAAGCAAAATTTCATTAGGAATCTAAAGAAGGAAATGGATGAGATCAAGGAGGAGGAGAAGAAGTTCGAATATATGATAGCTAACCTTGTGAAAGCTAGGTGAGAGAACAAGGTAAAGCTTCTGAAGTTCAAGAGAATTTGTGCTCAGTGAAATTGATGAATCTTCATTTTCCAGGGGTCACCACCACAAACGCACAGTCAGTCTAAAAAATATAGGATTTTGAAGAGTAATACCTATATAAAGACAAGCAATGCAAGCCCGGAGCTCCACCTTATCCATGCTTTTACAAAATCCAATGAAATCCCAAGACGAGACTATGACCCTCCCAGATGAGTCTCTTGTCACCACCCCCACACTCGCCGCACTATTGCTCTCCATAAAACTTGCATTGACATTGATCTTTATATAATTCAAAGAGGGAGTTGCCATATCACCTGAGCTTCTGAAGGATTAGGAGCAGTACCTGATCCGGCCACTTGTCTCTTACGACCTTTATTTTTCGAGTCGACCTCTGGGTATGAATGACAAGCGACAAACAAAGCCTAATAACTATGTACAAAA
>NW_021180892.1:0-1075 GCF_002162155.2 Triticum dicoccoides | reverse complement strand
GGGGGGGGGGGCTTGCCTGGTCGCTCTGGCAAGAGAGAGGGGTCGTCAACTCCGTAGTCGAACTGGGCAGCAACGGCGTCGGTCTCGTAGTCTACCGGAGAGAAGAGGGGGAAGAAATAATGAATACAGAGCAAACAAGGCATCACAGAATATAACAAGGCAATACGCGGTGTTCGGTGTGCCCTAACGCGGTAGTAGGTGATACCGGTGAAGGGGGGAAAACATCCGGGAAAGTATTCCCGGTGTTTCGCGTTTTCGGGCAGAGGAGCCGGAGGGGAAAGTTGCGGGTTCGATAGGTTAGGGGGGTGTGGCGGACGAACGGACTGCGTATCCGGATTCGTCTCGTCGTTCTGAGCAACTTTCATGTTGAAAATATTTTAATCCGAGTTACGGATTAAAAGATATGATTTTCTAAAGATTTTATTAATTTCTGAAATTTAATTAATTATTTAATTTAATTCGAAAATGGATTTATGACATCAGCATGATGTCATGCTGACGTCAGCAGTCAACAGGGTGTGGGACCCACCTGTCATTCTGTTTAGTTTAATTACAGATTAGTTAATCTAATTAGTGATTAGGTTAATCTAATCAGGATTAATTAACTTAATTAATTACTTACTTAATTAATTAATTAACATTTTAATTATTTTAATTATTATCTATTTATTCATTTAACATTTTTTTTTAAATTTTTTTTTAATAATTTTTTTTAATCCCTCTTTTTTTTTTGTTCTGGGGCGTGGGGCCCCAAGGTCAGTGGCTCAGGGGGAGCCCTAACGGGCGAACGGCCACGGGTCCCGGGCGTAGGGTGCAGGCGCACCCGAGCGGGCACTCGCCCGCAAAGCAGGACGAGGCCGCCGGGGCACAGACGACGGGGAAGGCCGGCGAGGTTAGGCGCGCGCCGGGCGCGGTCAGCGTCCGACCTGGGCGAGGCAGGCAGTGACGGGCGCGGCTGCAGGTGACCAAGGACGTGGCGGGGGTGTGGGGCTGTGTGCGTGGCCACAACGCGCATGGCACGGGGGCGGCGCACGGTGCGGGTTGCGGGGCGCGCGGCCTTCGGGCGCGGTCGATG
>NW_021180891.1:0-1306 GCF_002162155.2 Triticum dicoccoides | reverse complement strand
ATATATATATGTTTGGAACCATTGCATGGGAACTTGTTTTCTATGATCTTAAAACCACGATGTGACAATGTTTGTAAAGAAATGGTGTTTATAGATCCAAATTAAAGTAGTGATCTAAAACACTACTCCCTCCCTCCGATCCAAACTAATGGACACAGGTTTGTATACAACTTTGTCAATTAAAAAGGATCAGAGGAAATTCCAGATTGCAGCATACAAGGAAATAGGGATAAGCTCAGATAAGATAAATCAATTCAGTGGGGCTAACAAACAAAGGGTTACGACAGTGGATCATTCGCATCCCAAATCAATCTTCCAACATTGCCAACCAGTGAATGTGACAGCAAAATTTCATCCACCAAAAGTCATCACTCTACCTAAAATCCATGCAAAATCTCATCCACCAATAGTCACTACCTAAATTCCATGCAATCTAAAGTTTACACCCGCACGACTCACTTGAAACTGACGGAGAAGCCAACCTTGGGTCCCTTTTTGCTCACCTCGTACAGATCAGCATGGGCAGAGGCCTTCAGCTTGGCACGCCCTTCCCCTGCAACCTCAACAAGTGCAGAAACTGAACTGTTGGAGCTGACCCTCCCCTTCACAAGCACTTTCTCGTCGACGTGCAGCGCGACGCCACCCGTTGCCAGCACCTTGCCTTTCTCGGCATCAAATGCCACATCGGCAGCAAAACTGAAACTTGGATCGACCTCCTTGGAGTAGAGAGCCCGGATCTTTCTCAGCTTCTTCTTCTTCTCACCCTCAAGGTCCAAAACACTACACAGGAAAAATGATAATCCATAAGATGGGCAGCATCCATGCATGCACACACTGCTAAAGGGACACAAGCAAGTTTTGCACAAACAGGTTTGAATCATATTCAAGTCTTGTATAAACAAGTTTTATGAGCCTACAATCTATGGGGGAAACTAAACATACTACTCCCTCCGATGCAATATTTAATACACAGCATCAATTAACATCGCTCATAGGGCGTAGGACATTTCAAACCACCAAAAACAGACTGTTGATGATATAGAAAACTTACAAGCTCGCAGAAACAGATGCATTCCCCCATTCACTCCTGAGGCAGTTCACCCCGAGATCAAATCCTTTAACCAGGCCAGTCTTGGTGCTAAACGACATCTCAAACCCACCATCGACGCCAAAGCCTGTTCCAACCATGGCAGACAAGTAAACCTCCGGGCTGGCATGGAGCCCAACCCGAACACCAAGAAGGGCCTTCTCATAAGCATAACGCAGCTTTGCCTGCATATTCAAACATGGAGAAACATCATCATCA
>NW_021180890.1:0-1250 GCF_002162155.2 Triticum dicoccoides | reverse complement strand
GAAATTCAAAATTTTCCTACGTGTCACCAAGATCTATCTATGGAGAGACTAGCAACGAGGGGAAGGAGAGTGCATCTACATACCCTTGTAGATCGCTAAGCGGAAGCGTTCAAGTGAACGGGGTTGATGGAGTCGTACTCGTCGTGATTCAGATCACCGATGATCCTAGTGCCGAACGGACGGCACCTCCGCGTTCAACACACGTACAGCTCGACGATGTCTCCCACGCCTTGATCCAGCAAGGAGAGAGGGAGAGGTTGAGGAAGACTCCATCCAGCAGAAGCACAACGGCGTGGTGGTGATGGAGGAGCGTGGCAATCCTGCAGGGCTTCGCCAAGCACCTACGGGAGAGGAGGAGGTGTCACGGGAGGGAGGGAGGCGCCAAGGGCTCAGGTATGGATGCCCTCCCTCCCCTCCACTATATATAGGGGCAGGGGAGAGGGGGGAGGCGTAGCCTTGCCCCTTCCTCCAAGGAAGGGGTGCGGCTAAGAGTCCATCCTCCCCAAGGCACCTCGGAGGTGCCTTCCCCCTTTAGGACTCTCCCCTTTTTCCTATATCTTGGAGCATGGGCCTCTAGGGGCTGGTGCCCTTGGCCCATGTAGGCCAAGGCGCACCCCCTACAGCCCATGTGGCCCCCCGGGGCAGGTGGCCCCACCCGGTGGGCCCCCGGGACCCTTCCGGTGGTCCCGGTACAATACCGATGACCCCGAAACTTGTCCCGATGGCCGAAACAGGACTTCCTATATATAAATCTTTACCTCCGGACCATTACGGAACTCCTCGTGACGTCCGGGATCTCATCCGGGACTCCGAACAACATTCGGTAACCACATACAAGCTTCCTTTATAACCCTAGCGTCATCGAACCTTAAGTGTGTAGACCCTACGGGTTCGGGAGACATGCAGACATGACTGAGATGTTCTCCGGTCAATAACCAACAGCGGGATCTGGATACCCATGTTGGCTCCCACATGTTCCACGATGATCTCATCGGATGAACCACGATGTCAAGGACTCAATCGATCCCGTATACAATTCCCTTTGTCTAGCGGTATGGTACTTGCCCGAGATTCGATCGTCGGTATACCGATACCTTGTTCAATCTCGTTACCGGCAAGTCTCTTTACTCGTTCCGTAACACATCATCCCGTGATCAACCCCTTGGTCACATTGTGCACATTATGATGATGTCCTACCGAGTGGGCCCAGAGATACCTCTCCGTTTACACGGAGTGACAAATCCCAATCT
>NW_021180889.1:0-1348 GCF_002162155.2 Triticum dicoccoides | reverse complement strand
GATAAAATTCCGACATAGGATAAAAATGTAAGGAATAACTCGAAATGCAAGATGATCATCCGTATGACATGGTAGATACAGAAACTGCTTCTTTATTCCATCGTCATACACACCATACAGGGTTTAGTACAAGACCAAACAAAGTACTATTACGGTGAAAAGAGGATTACATCTCATCGGAGGCATCCCAAGCTCCTATACATTATTTTTCTACACCTCCGGAAAGAGTACAAACTAGGTCATATCCCACGAGTCACGCGGGACGATAGACGACACAGCTAGTGCGAACTAGTGATACTACCACTAACTCAGACCGATCCGTAGTAGTCCTTGTAGAAGTCACCTCCATAGCCTGGAAGCTCAACATGATCATCCGGAAACAGACGATCTCGCGGAGCTTGTGGACCATAGGGGCTAGGATGAGGCCTTGGACCAACAGACGGTGGCCTGCGGGGACCACGAGGTGGGGTGATGCCTCCTACATCACGCCAACCCATCACGTCTGGCAGAGCAGATCTCACAGGATAGAGATCGCGCATATCTGAATATCCAGCTTGCACCGCCGGTGCAACCGAGTCAATGTGGCCCAGTGATCAGCACGGGTATTGAAGAGCTCTAACCTCAAGGCCCGATTTTCACGGTCCTTATCCTCGAGCATCTCAGCAGTGGTGCGAGTCCGTGAATCCTCCTGAGTGGGGTTAGCATAGATAGCTTGGAGATACCCTTGTGCTCCCGGAAGTGATCCTGGCATATACCGGAAATCAGAGTCCCGAAATAGACCAGATCTGACTTGCATAATGGTCATCATAGAGTAGGCGGCGTCCTGCACAGCCATCTCAATAGTAACCCCGAGTCCATAGGAGCAGTGAAGGGGCTCGGTGGATCCAGGATAAGATGGAAATATCCAGACAGTGCAGAGATACTGGCTTTGATTGAAGTCCCGAAATTGCTCTTCGACCGTGTACTCAGGATACCAACGGTATCCAGCCTCAGTCATTACCCTGACCAACTTGGCAGTATGGCCGGGTACATCTAGGCATCGAGTCAGGCGAACCACTTGATTGAGGTCGCGAGTGGCCATCTGAAAGCACAATCATAATGCAAGGGCATTAGAATTTCTAGCAAAATTTCGGCAGCATAACAGCTGTAAATGCTCAAGAAGGATTTTGAGACATTTGACAAAGGATTTCGTACACACTCAACATCATCATATCAAAGTTCTGAATCCATTCTAACAACATAATGTGGTAGTAGAACTGAACTAGGCTTGTATCCATCAAACTTATAAGGTACTACTGATTAGTAACACGTGATCCTGATAGAGAGAACAGATCCTAATTCCTTAACC
>NW_021180888.1:0-1082 GCF_002162155.2 Triticum dicoccoides | reverse complement strand
GAGAGAGAGAGAGAGAGAGAGAGAGAGAGAGAGAGCTCGTGCGTGGATAAGGGAGAGAGAAGTAGGTCGGGTCGGCTGGGAGCCTGGGAGAGAGAACGTGGTGAGGGGCATGGGAGATAGAACGTGGTGGGGGCGTGGGAGACAGATCAGGGAGAGACATGCGGTGCCGATAGTGCCACCTCATCGATCCAAGAGATCGATCCGCGAGCTGCGTTTCTTCTTTGCCGTCTGCGCATTTTATTACAGACGGCAAAGTATGTCTTTGCTGTCTGCCGTTTTTATTGTAGACGGTAAAGAACATTGTCGTCTACGGTTTTTTCTACAGACGGTAAAATAAAAACTTTGTTGTCTGTAATCAAAACCGCACAGGGAAAAGTAAGTCTTTGCTCCTACTTTGCCGTTTGTAATAAAGACCGCAGACGGCAAATATATTTTTGCCATCAGTCATTCTTTGCCGTCTGCTGATGATGGCAAACCATTTCTTTGCCGTCCGCCCGACGAAAAGCTGACGGCAAAGACATCGCCTGACGGCAAATTAGCCGTTCCATGTAGTTTGTAGGTTGATCTGGCTCCTCTCATCCGTGAACAGGCGGCTGTTGCCGGCCTCGTGCCGATCTCGAGACAAAGCCATGGTGGGGAGGCTATAAGGAGAGATGGGGGCTACACAGGCGGTCTGCCCTCCCATCACGTGCACAAGGGTGCTAGGAATGGATGTGTTCCCGTCCTCCTCGTCCCTCTTTCCCCTACCTGGTGCTTCTTGACTCAGGATCAGGCGTTCTTCGGGGCAGGAGAGTCACTGGAGACACCAGCAGGCTAGGGGTCTACTTGTAGGTACAGAGCCCATGCCTTGGGATGCTGTCGGATGTGTCTGAATGCAGGGCGGCGGCCATGGTGGTTGGAGCGGCTATGAGCGTGGGTGGAGTTCATGGCTCATGAGTTGACTGGCTTCCATGGATGTGTTGGCAGAGTGAAGGCTAGGTTTGACTGTGTCATGGTGGTGGTGCAACAGATCTTGTGGTTGGCCGCTCTAGCCACGTGGTATTCCCTACCAGGCTTTGGCTAGACCAACAATGGCGGCGTCC
>NW_021180887.1:0-985 GCF_002162155.2 Triticum dicoccoides | reverse complement strand
TGCTCCCGGTGCCACGAGGGTGCCGCCGAGCCCCTCAGGTGGCCTCCCAGTGCCCCGCAGCCCGATCCCGCTCGCGCCCGAACTCCGGCCGCCGCCCAAGTGGTCGCCGCCGTCGATCTAAGCCATCTCCGGTGAAACGGAGGGCACCAGTGGGTGCGCACGAGCCCCAGCTTCCCGCGCGTGCCTTCCGCTGCTCGATTGGGCGCCGGAGTGGAAATCCCGCGCCCTCCGCCGCGTTTGCTGCCGCCGGCGGCTAAACGCCGGCGTGTTAGCCCCGGTTGACCAGGGGGTTTGACCTCCCCTGGCTCAATGACAAGTGGGGCCCGTCCCTACTAATTCGGGTTAGGATTAGTTTAAACTTAATCAACCTCTGTTAATTAACCCTGACACTGACCAGTGGGCCCCAGCGCCACTAACTCTTAATTAGGATTAAACTAACCTCTGTTAAACCCCCCTGTCACTAACGTGTGGACCCCACACGTCAGGTTTGACCCCAGCCAGCCGCAGTTGACCGCTTACGTCGTGCTGACGTCATGCTGGCGCAATATATATATTTCTGGATTTAAATTTAATCAGGAAATTCCAGAATATAATTTAAACTTCAAAAATTCATAACTTTTATTCTGTAACTCCAAATCAGACAAATTATATATGAAAAATGATCAGAAAAATCCAATCTATCCATCTGTACTATTTTCATGCATGACTAAGCAAGTTAACTTGATGTTTAATGCAGAACAAGGAAAAGCACTCTAAAAGGCCATGTTTGAGTTTGAAATGTGAATCTTGATTCAAATTGGTTCAAACCCTTCTGGTCTTAGTTGCATTAGCCCAACACACTCATATTGCCATGTTTCATGCATGCATCATATTGTTGCACATTGTTTGGTGATGGTTGTGTATCGGTGTTCTTTGCGGCAGGATCTGCCTCCGAGGAGTACCGTGATTACCCTAACGAAGAACCGTATCAGTGCATCGAACCATC
>NW_021180886.1:0-1825 GCF_002162155.2 Triticum dicoccoides | reverse complement strand
TATTGGTAGTTTCCGCCGCATCACACGTCCGATGAGCCGGGCCCACAGAACCACTAGTGGTGTTACGCTATTTAATTTTGCTAGTTCTGGGAATGACATTTGTGGCATACGTTGAAGCTTTCGCGCCAACAGTTATTTAAGGTTCCAAAAATCCGTGCGTAAACTCCCATGCCCAGAACGCAGTTGGTAGTTGCATTTGTTGGCGCCCGTTCTGACGCCGGCGTCACTAATAACCGGGGTTTCACATTACATTTTGCGATGACATTACAATTTAAGTTTTTTCTACCCTAAAAAAATTTACACAATAATGACATCAAAAAATGTAATGTGAAATCAAATAGGTTACGAGTTTTCTTCTGTAGTGCCTTCTTCTCCGGGCCTAGCTCAATGCCGTCTCCAGGCCCACAGAACCACTAGTGACGTTACAGTATTTAACAACTAGATCGGCAACGCGCCTTGGCGCAAGGATGCCGGTCCAACCGATATGATCAAACAGTGAAAGATCAAACCGATATGATGCAGTAGTAGGAAGGCAAGTTTTGCACGTGTAACAGAACAACTTAATCAAAGAAGTGCTACTTGCCGAACCCCAACTCCCACAGTGTCTATCATGATGGAAATATATCAAGGAATTAATCAAAAAAAGTTCAATGATCAAATATCTGATATAACCCTTTTTCAATCAACATCTGATATTACTCAATGTATCTCAGGATGGAAATATATCTGATATTACTCACAGAGGTGATGGTAGATACTAACAACAGTAAACACTCCGCAAAATATCTAAAAAATGGCCCTATCTAAGCAAGGTTCGGTGTGGTAGAAATCAAAATCGGGCCATAGTATTAGTCCCAGATAACTGATGTACAGCGTTTTTCACACTGCATAATAGTAAACTACATGGTTGAATATTAGATATATAACTTTGTCCACACACCTTCGTCCAATTTGCTTGATATATAACTTTGTCCACACTCCATTTGATTTGGTTGCATGTTGCAACGCATGTTGCCTTGCCGGCGTCGACGCCGATGCCCGACTGCTCTTGGAGGCGTCAACGGTGGTGTTAAGGCTGAGGGTGAGGAAGAAGGGCTGGTCGCCAGCTCCATTTTGCATCTGCAGAACCCAAGAACTAAAGATCAACCAAATGATGTGCTGTGAAGGCTATACGTGGTTGAATGAGTTTGCATCAGGAAACATGTCAGCTCAAATGAGAACTTCCACAAGAAAAATGCTCTCAGTGATAGTGTTTGTTTATCACTGCAGATAAAACTGGTTATGTAGTGCGGTCCTCTGTTTATGTACATGCTATGCCAGACTACTATGCATGAAATTTATACCGAGACATGGCTGCTAACCTTTCTAGTTTATATATTCTACTTTGACACTGTTTTTTCTTTCTTTCACTAAAACGTGCAACTAAAAATACCAAACCAGGGTTTACAATCAAAGACAAGATTGCATTATGATACTTGAGCAGAAACCAATACAATTACTCAGGTGTTGGTGCGGTAATGTTTTATGCACGAGACCATCTATAGAAGCTAACGAAATTATGCAATACAAAGCGTGTGGAGGCACATGGATAGTTCCCATCAGGTCTCTTCTATATGTCGAGATGTTGAAAACCATATAGGTGCATGAAAACTGTTTCACACAACTGAAATGCTAACGGATGACTGATTGAATCTAGGCATGAAATAAAAGCTGAGTACCCTCAAGAATTGAATGATAAAGTAATTAGCATGGCATAGAAACAACTTACAGGACATGATGGTTTCTGCAGCTCACAGGCATATATAACCGCAAATAAAGCTAAACC
>NW_021180885.1:0-2279 GCF_002162155.2 Triticum dicoccoides | reverse complement strand
CTTCTCCATGAGGAATTTCGGAAGCTTAATCTTCACATCGTTCCTCAAGGATTTCTTTCCACCTTGTTGGCGAAACGTACTCTTACGGATCAAATCATCGCTGCCCAAAAACGAGATAAAGGAATATCTAGGATCAAGGAGAACATTGCTAGCGGAGATGCTAAATGTTTGTATACAAATGATCATGGTGTTGTGTACTTTGAGAACCGTCTAGTGGTTCCCAAAAAACAACATTTACGGCAGTTGATCCTTCAGGAAGCTCATGAATCTCCTCTCACCATTCATCCTGGTAGCACTAAGATGTATCAGGACCTACGCCAGAGGTTCTGGTGGACTAGGATGAAGAGAGACATTGCTCAGTTTGTTGCTAGTTGCGGCGTCTGTCGTCGTGTAAAAGCAGAGCATCAACGGCCTGCTGGCACCCTTCAACCCTTAGCTATTCCTGAATGGAAATGGGATAAAATTGGTATGGATTTCATCGCCGGTTTTCCCAGGACCAAGAGAGGGAATAACGCTATCTTCGTCGTTATCGATCGTCTTTCCAAAGTGGCCCATTTCTTGCCTGTTCGCGAGAGTATAACCGCTAGTCAGCTAGCAGACTTGTACATCTGCCGAATAGTGTCCCTCCATGGTGTTCCACTAGAAATTAACTCGGATCGAGGAAGTCTCTTCACCTCTCGATTTTGGGAAAGTTTCCAAAATGCTATGGGTACCCGCCTTTCCTTTAGCACTGCCTTTCACCCTCAATCAAGTGGTCAAGTAGAACGTGTCAACCAGATTCTAGAAGACATGCTTCGACCTTCTGTTATCTCATTTGGAATGGATTGGGAGAAATGCCTTCCATTTGCCGAATTTGCTTATAACAACAACTATCAATCTAGCTTGGGTAAAGCCCCTTTTGAAGTTCTCTATGGACGAAGGTGTCGAACGCCTCTTAACTGGTTAGAAACCGGGGAAAGACAATTCTTTGGCCCGGATATGATCCAGGAAGCGGAAGAGCAAGTTCGTGTCGTTCGTGAAAAGATGAAAACAACCCAATCTCGTCAAAAGAGTCAATATGACCGAAAACATAAGGCTATGACTTTTGAGGTTGACGAGAAGGCTTACCTCTGGGTTACTCCTCTGAAGGGAACCCATCGTTTCGGTATCAAAGGAAAATTGGCTCCTCGCTACATTGGACCTTTTCGCATTCTCGCTAAACAAGGAGAAGTTGCCTACCAATTGGAACTACCTTCGCATCTCTCCAGAGTCCACGATCTCTTCCATGTTTCTCAACTCAGGCGTTGCTTCTCGGATCCTATCTGTGGAGTGGACCACAAAACGCTTGATCTTCAAGATAATCTCACGTATCGAGAGTACCCCGTTCGTATCCTCGATCAAGCCGAGCATACCACTCGACGTCATAATATCAAGTTTCTCAAGGTTCAATGGTCGCACCATTCTAAGAAGGAAGCAACTTGGGAAAGGGAGGATCGTCTTCGACTCGAGTACCCCGCCTTCTTCCCAGAGGAACCTAAATCTCGGGACGAGATTCTTTTGAGTGGGGGTGAGTTGTCACACCCTAGCTAGTTCATGCATTAGAGTGTTGCATCATGTCTATTTTTTTCAACAGAAACTTGAAATGGGGATGACAGAACCCCCAGCCCCCTCTGAATCCAACTAGGGTTTAATAAAAATAATTTCAATGAACCTGAAATGCCCTTCTAAAATGTCCATCATTTTTGTTTTGGTTCAAAACCTCTGCCAAAAGTGGTGCACAATTTCCTAGGTCATCCTAAGGTCTTTGAATTAAATCATAAGTACTTGAGTTTGGGCATTTAAATTATATAAAATATTTCAAATGCTCAAATAATCCTAAACTAAAATGTTCCATGCTGTTTATATTCTAAACAGTGGGCATGAGTAGTTTGGGGATTTTTGGAGTTGTTTAGGTATTTTTAGTAAGTCCACAAAGTTACAGAATAAACAGAAAACAAAAATATAAAAAAAGAGAGAGGGAACTAACCTGGCAGCCCACCAGCCAGCCCACCTAGCCGGCCCAGCCCAGCAACCGCTCCAGCGAGCTGCTTGCCTTTGCCAGGCAGGCAGGCAGGTGCTCGACGGCGGCACCAACGCGCACCACGCAGCTGCCCATCGCCCTGCTTCCTCCCCTCGCCTTTCTGCTAGCCTGGACGACCTCCACGTCGCGCCCCGAACCCCGTGGACACATCCATTCTCCCCCTGCCTCTCTCCCTCACTCTCCCGCTCCATGGCCGACGCCACCACAGCCGCACCGTCGC
>NW_021180884.1:0-2416 GCF_002162155.2 Triticum dicoccoides | reverse complement strand
GTGAATCAAAGGTAGTCATTTCTTTCATCCAAACATATGCTTCATGAACGAAACACGAAGAAATGCTTGCACAAGTTTCCAACACTAGCTTGATGTTCGACATGAGCCATGGAGAAGATAAGATGCTGCTGATGGGCTCAACAACAAATCATAAAGATTTCCATGAAGATGGAATTCCACAACTATGTGAACAAAGCAATAGCATTGGTCAGAACAAATGATATAATGGTGTATGCTCGAGGATCAACCACGAGTAAGACAACACTACGAACATCATTGGTTCTGATTTGATTTGGTGATAGCCCATACTCAAATCAAAGTTTTGACAAGACAATAGGTCCAATAACTGATCGCGAGGACCAATCGATGAAGATATCATCTTTCTTCAACACACACAAAAGATATCCCTTTACACGAACTAAGCCAGCTCAGGGGTATCCAACACAGATTCTTGGAGAAAGGGTGGTCTAATGGAAAACCAACTTGATCACGAACTCAACATAACAGTCAGGGGACAATCTGGTGATACTTCTGAGAAGATAATCGGTAAATCACGAACCACCGATATGTTATTAAGCTCGAGAACAATCTTGCTTTTCAAGGCAAGACGAAATGATCAAAAGAGCGAGGGATTGACGTAATTCTAACTCATTGATTGAAGAATGCACCAGGAGATAAAGACTAGGTAGCACAATCAGTCTTAGAATGATGATTTAAGAACCAACGCGCTAAGAATGAAATTATTGTCCTTTAACTACCAAGCAACAAGGATGCTAGGAGTATTGATTTCACACATCACGATTCACTTGTCGGCATTCCAGTTATAATAACATGGGAACCGAGGAATGAACAATGATGGCAAGAAGTATCACTGCGTCAAGAATTCATTTGAGGGTGTGTGCAATTCTCATAATACTCTTGTTATGAAAGAGGGTGATACTCCGTGGTAGAACAGAACAAAAGTTGGATTGGCATTTTGATCTGCGGGATACAACTACTTTGACCCAATCCTAGATGTGGATGAGGTACTGGAGTTTGTTTCTCCTAGTCATTCCAGAATAGAATGGCTTGACGGACCACAAGAATAATAGCCATCGATGAACACGGATGCACAACTATTCCTGACTATCAATTGATAGACTAGGGTCGGAATACAGCTGAGGAGGGTCACTCAAGGAACATATAACTTTCTGAGTTGTGGATGCATAGATTAGTATGTCGAACCAAGTTCAACATGTTTCTTCCGGTTAACCCATGCAGAGAGGTAGGACTGGTAGAGTCACAATTATGAATGGAGAACTCCTCAAGAGTACTCTAATTGTGATCTTTTGGTTCAAATAACTTATGCCATATTGGCTCATGGTATTGGAAGAACGATATACCACATACCTCGAGGATTATCACATGGTTACTAATATCTGAAGGGAACTTGCAAATACTAACAACATGAAGTAGGGTGAATCTTGGGTTCAAAACCCAGTAGTAGAATACCTACTAACTAAATAACATCACGGGATGCTTTCAAGAAAGGTCGCAAGAATTTTCACACTGGGGATATAAAGCATTGCTAGATTAGTGGGTGGTTCGCTAGAATGCCTAGGGTCATAATACTAGCTCCAACATATATGTCAAGGCAATGGAGTACCTCAACAGACCAATTAGTGTGCTTAATCTAGCCCAAAAGGACATTGGAAACGGAATGAAGAGATTTGCAAATGCATCAGACTGTTTAGAAACCTGGGATGACTCAGACAGCATAACGGCTGTAAATGCTCAAAATGATTTGAGACATCCCGCAAAAATGGTGGCATAACCACTCAACATCACAATATCAAGGTTCTGAGGCCAGCTATGAACATATGGAAGTAGTAGGAACTGAACTGAGGCTTGAAACCAACAATCCTAAGAGTCTACGGATTAGTAACACGTGATCCTGATAGAAAGATGAGAAGCCTAGTTCTTAATCCTCGTAGAAGAGAAGAGGATGACTCAGATAAGAAGGCCATAGGGTAAAGGAGTAAAAAGAGCCTTACGTTCCCTTCCACAATCAATTCCCTTACATAACTAAAGCATTTCTAGACACGACTTCGACCAGCTTGGCTTGGTAATCCTACAGGCAGTCAGGCTCTGATACCAAAGCTGTCAGGACCCTGATTCCAAGTCACATCGATCTAGCCGGTAACACCTCATATCACTTTGCGGCCTCACGCACGGTATTCCCACAGGTGTCGCCTTACCATGGCCCGGGACCGTTTGCGCCTTTTGGCTCACGTATATGATAGTGTCACTAGCATCCATATGACAGAGAACCCGGGCCGACATGGCTAGTCGTGAACCCAAAGCGGCACCAACCTATGGGGATAGGCAGACATGAATCACATCGAGCATGTCGGTCAGCAGCATGTGAATCCGGGCT
>NW_021180883.1:0-991 GCF_002162155.2 Triticum dicoccoides | reverse complement strand
TATCCAGATCCCGCTGTTGGTTATTGACCGGAGAACGTCTCGGTCATGTCTGCATGTCTCCCGAACCCGTAGGGTCTACACACTTAAGGTTCGATGACGCTAGGGTTATAAAGGAAGCTTGTATGTGGTAACCGAATGTTGTTCGGAGTCCCGGATGAGATCCCGGACGTCACGAGGAGTTCCGGAATGGTCCGGAGGTAAAGATTTATATATAGGAAGTCCTGTTTCGGCCATCGGGACAAGTTTCGGGGTCATCGGTATTGTACCGGGACCACCGGAAGGGTCCCGGGGGCCCACCGGGTGGGGCCACCTGCCCCGGGGGGCCACATGGGCTGTAGGGGGTGCGCCTTGGCCTACATGGGCCAAGGGCACCAGCCCCTAGAGGCCCATGCGCCAAGATAAAGGAAAAAGGGGAGAGTCCTAAAGGGGGAAGGTACCTCCGAGGTGCCTTGGGGAGGATGGACTCCTCCCCCCTCCTTAGTCGCACCCCTTGCTTGGAGTAGGGGGCAAGGCTGCGCCTCCCCCCTCTCCCCTGCCCCTATATATAGTGGAGGGGAGGGAGGGCATCCATACCTGAGCCCTTGGCGCCTCCCTCCCTCCCGTGACACCTCCTCCTCTCCCGTAGGTGCTTGGCGAAGCCCTGCAGGATTGCCACGCTCCTCCACCACCACCACGCCGTTGTGCTGCTGCTGGATGGAGTCTTCCTCAACCTCTCCCTCTCTCCTTGCTGGATCAAGGCGTGGGAGACGTCACCGGGCTGTACGTGTGTTGAACGCGGAGGTGCCGTCCGTTCGGCACTTGGTCATCGGTGATTTGAATCACGACGAGTACGACTCCATCAACCCCGTTCACTTGAACGCTTCCGCTTAGCGATCTACAAGGGTATGTAGATGCAAACTCCACTCTCCCTTCTACTCGTTGCTGGTCTCTCCATAGATAGATCTTGGTGTTACGTAGGTAAATTTTTGAATTTCTGCTACGTTCCCCAACA
>NW_021180882.1:0-1233 GCF_002162155.2 Triticum dicoccoides | reverse complement strand
CCCCCTCTCACCTCTCCCTCACTCGCTGCACCCTCTCTCCCTCCCCTGACTCCCTTCCCCGAGCTCACCCGAGAGTCGCCGTCGCCGCCGTTCGCCATAGCCGCAGCCACCAGCCCTCCCTCGCCCTTCCGCCAGTTCCAGAAGCTCCGCCGCTGACCTCTACACCGTCCCCGCCAAGCCACACGAGCGGACGCGCCCTGCAGCGGCTTCCCCGGCCTCTTCTTCAAGCTTCGGCCGCCGAGATCGCCGGCGACCGTGTGCCCTCCCTGACGCCTCCCCGAGCTCCCCGAGGCCACCGTCGCAACCCTTGTGAGCCTCCGGTCGATTCCCCTCTTCTCCCCGCGTCGATTTCGCGCCCTAGCCACAGATGCACATAGCCGAGTTGTGCTCGCCACCGGCAAAGTCGTCACCATGGCTTGAGCAAGCCCAGCTTGCCCCTGAGCATGTCATCGCGCTCGCGCTGCTCCCAGGAGCCGATCTAGCCCACCCGTTCGTCTCACCGTGCACCACAACACCGATTCCAAGCACACCCGAACTCCGGCCGCCGCCTTGGAGCTCGCCGTCGTCGGCTCCGGCCACCATAGGTCCGGCCACCACCACCGTTCGACGCGCGCCACTGCGTGCATTTGAATGCAACTAACTGCGCCCGAAATGATGCCCTGAGGGCGATTTCCGAAGCCCGCCGCCGCATCTGGCCTCGCCGGCGTCATGTCGCCGGTGGGGTTGACCCACTTGACCACGGCGGAACCCCCCTGGGTCGATGACAGGTGGGGCCAGCCCCTGTTAATTAGTTTAGGTGTTAGATTAGTTAACACTAATTAAGTTAGTTAATTATTTAAGCCACTGACATGTGGGCCCAGCCCTGCTGACATTTTCGTTAGTATTAGTTTAACCCTAATCAACCCAGTTAACCAACTGAGTCACTGACACGCGGGACCCACTGTCAGGTTTGACCTGGACCCGCCTAGTTGACCTGCTGACATCAGCATGACCTAGTGCTGACGCAATAAATCATTTTCTGGTTTTAAAATAATTCAGGAAATTCCAGAAAATTGTATAAACTTCTAAAAATCATAGAAATTCAACCGTAACTCCAAATTAAATAATTTATATATGAAAAATTATCAGAAAAATTCAAGGAATCCATCTGTACCATTTTCATGCATGTTAGAACAACTTATAGCTGCTGTTTAGCACAAATCAATTAAATGGCATTTGAATAATCACATATGG
>NW_021180881.1:0-2599 GCF_002162155.2 Triticum dicoccoides | reverse complement strand
ATATTCCCGAGGATGATAGTATGTCTATTATTCTTGGAAGACCTTTCCTTAATACTGCAGGGGCTGTTATTGATTGCAACAAAGGCAATGTGACTTTTCATGTTAATGGCAATGAGCACACGGTACACTTTCCGAGGAAACAACCTCAGGTTCACAGTATCAACTCTATTGGAAAAATTCCATCGGTTATATTCGGAGGTTTTGAATTTCCTCTCCCTACTGTCAAGAAAAAGTGTGATATTCTTATTGTCGAGGATTTTCATATCCCCGTTGAGGTAACTTAGTGCTATTCGAAATTTCTCCGGTTCCGTGTTAATCGGAATGAGCTCGTTAACAAGACTTGATCAACCTTGTTAGTGGATTCTTTTTGATGAACATGAGATGGATGAAACTAGAAGCACAACCTTCTGACCCTCTTTATATTTTCTATTATTTAGTAGAATTAAAGTAAAATAGTATTTTTCTGTCTGTTTCCCGACTTATCCGTGCAATATAAAAATATCCCGAAAATAAAAGTCCTCAGAATGCCATGCCAATTTAATATGATTTTTTCGGGAATATTTAAGAATTTACTGTGCAAAAATCACCGCGGGGGGAGCTGCCACCTGGTCACGAGGGTGGAGGGCGCGCCCTACCGCCCTGGGCGCGCCCCCTGCCTCGTGGGCCCACGGTGGCCCTCCTCCACTTATCCCTGCACCCATCTTCTTCCTATGCCTCACACAAACACGAAAAACCAACTCAAGCACGAGTTCCAGCCCCCGTTGCTGTGATTTTTGATCTCCTTGCTCAAAGCACCTCTCGCAAAACTGCTTGGGGAGATTGTTCCTTGGTATGTGACTCCTCCATTGGTCCAATTAGTTTTTGTTCTAGTGCTGTATTCATTGCAAATTTGTGTTGCATAGGTGACCATGTTCTTGAGCTTGCATGTCGAATTTATATGGTTCCAAGTAGTTCCAATGCTTTATATAGGCTCTAGGCACTTGTAGGAGTTGATGCTATCAATTTTATTGAAGTTGGTTCACTTTTATTTGAAGTTACTAAAAATTTCAGATTGTTTCAGAAATAATGAAGTGACTTTTGAAGGGCTCGTCGAGCCGAAGCTCGAAGTAAAAACAAAAGGAAGAAGAACAGAAGCCCAAATTTAATTTGCCTCGCACCGCGGAGGTCCGGCCATGTGAATGGCCTTTCGATGACTTCTTGAGGAGAGCCGGGATTTATGAAGATTTCTATTTATTAATTGAGAATGCTGGCCTCACCATTCCTCCGCGACCAACGTCATCAGTATCTCTTACTCACAAATACTTTTGTGCAAAATTTCTACTTTTTCCCTAAGAGTTCACCTCCATCGGTAGAATTTCATTTATATGACGTTGTTAAGAGGATGCCATTAGCTGAATTTTGCGAGGTTTGCAGAATACCTTTTGAGGGCACCTTGGATGAACCACACCGTAATGAAGTAGAAGCTTTTATTAACACTATCACGGTGGGAGAAACCAGGAAGGTTTCTGATGCAAGAATCACTAGCATACATTTTCCTGTTTTACGCTACTTTGCCTTATTTGCTAGTCGTTGCTTGATAGGTCACGAAAACTATGGAAACCTTAGTATTCCTGATGTGATCATTTTGTTCCATGGTTTATACCGAAATAACTCTGTTAGTATGGGTGGAATTGTTGCTAGACGGTTAAGTCTGAACCGTACTAAAGGCCCCATCTTTGGAGGCATTTATGCCTCAGGCCTAGCTGAACATTTTGAAATACCTATTAGGCATGAGGATAAAGAGGAAACATCGCTGCCCCGTGCTTATTTAGATTATAGGAGTATGATAGCACATGACTTTCTTGTTAAAAGCCGCGAAGGGGAGCTCAAATATAAATTGTACTTTGATAAACATCACCCTGAGACTATTATTTTGCCTGCTCCCTCTTTGTTTAACTTGTCTACAGGTCCTCACACCATTCCGTGGGCGGCCATTCAAGCCTATCGAAATCCTGCACCCGCCCCGGAACCGGAGCCACAAGATGAGCCTCCACGACTATCTGTTTATTCCTGGGATCCAAAGGAGGTTGCCAGCCAGTGGCAGCCGGAGCCTTCTTCGTCACAGTATGACCCCAGCTTGACTTACGGGTATCCGCCAGGCCATCCCTGGCAATAGTCCAACTTAGGCCAAAAGCCTAAGCTTGGGGGAGTACGTATTTCCCACCGACATTACATTTATGTTCACACACACTCATTGCCAGATGTCGGTGTTCATACTCTTTCACTGTAATATCCATGCTAGATTATTTTCTTTTTCCTGCTTTCTTCTTGTGTGTTTAATAAACCTTAGAAAACCAAAAAAAATAGTAGTAGTTTATTTCTTTGATGTAGTAATTAAAAAGGAAAACCCAAAAATATTTCCCATACTTCTTTTGCTTGTTGGGAGCTTTCCCGTGTAAATAGTTTTTATTTTCCTTTCTTTGGGGGTCAAGAAGACCATATTGAAAATGCTTAGTGGCTCTTATATGCATGATTGTTTACTTAACTTAGAGCCCATATTACTTGTCTTCTCTCTTGAGTTGAATGCTTGCAGATTCTAGCTTAGTCCAACGCACATGCA
>NW_021180880.1:0-2166 GCF_002162155.2 Triticum dicoccoides | reverse complement strand
GGATTCCGAGGAGGGAGGTGGTAGGCTAGAGGAGAGAGAAGAGGTGCGGCCCACACGATTTTCGGAGACCGAAAACATTCGGCGAATGTACCGACAACGGTACCGCTACGTTTAACGGTTGGGCTATCAAACGTGCTCCGAATGCGACAAAACTTGGCAGGCGCTCTGTCTACACTATAATAAGACCGCAAGCCAAGTTACATCCTAATCCGAGAACATTTTTATGCCACATATAAAATAATATTTCGGAGGTGCCGCGGGCGCGTGTGAGAGTGTCTGGCTCAGAACGGACAACGGAGAGAAGCGTCAGAACCTGAACGGATGCAAGTTTTGAAAAACATGCAGATGAAATGCAGATGATGACATGGAAAAATGCAACACGCAAGCAAATGACATGGCAACGAAGGCGAATAACTGGCAGACACCTGGCGCATCGGATCTGGGGCGTTACACCAAACCACCATAAGCATCCACGAAACCACTGTTCCACCACCACAACCTTCTGTTCCCGTGAGATCCCATCTAGGGGCCTTTTCCGGCATCCTGCCGAAGGGGGATTCGATCACGGAGGGCTTCTACATCAACTCTATTGCCCTTCAGATAAAGCGTAAGTAGTTTACCTCAGACCTACGGGTCCATAGCTAGTAGCTAGATGGCTTCTTCTCTCTCTCTTTGGTTTTCAATACCATGTTCTCCTCGATGTTCTTGGAGATCTATCCGATGTAATCTTCTTTTGCGGTGTGTTTGTCGAGATCCAATGAATTGTGGATTTATGATTAGCTTATCTATGAATATTATTTGAATCTTCTCTGAATTCTTATATGCATGATTTGATATCTTTGATATTCTCTGCTAACACTACAGGAATCAGGCACTTTGCCATCAGCCATGGCTGATGACAAAGGCATGGATGGCTGACGGCAAAGACCTTTACCATCAGCCAGCAGACGGCAACAGGTCCGGCTGAATTGGCTACAACAAAGGCCTCTTTGTCGTCTGCTGGTGGATGGCAAAGATGAAAAGGTCTTTGCCGTCAGCCCTGGAAGGCACACGCGGCAGCTTAGGGTCATTAAGGGGTTAACGATGTGCTTTGTCATCTGCTGGCAGACTGTAAAGATGCAAAGTTCTCTGCCATCAGCCAGCAGACGACAAAGAAACCATATAGGCCAGCCCAGTGCCCCAGGTTGTATAGGTACCTGCCAGATGGCAGCTTTGCCGTCTGCTTGCTGAGGGCAAAGCTCTTTGTCGTCTGCCAGCAGACGACAAAGTGCCTGTATAGCCCTTTTTTCTTGAATTCATTCAATTTGGCAGAATTTCACACATATATATATATATATAGACACACACACACACATTTGAAAATAATTTCAACAAGCATACCAACAACAATAAGAAGAAGAAGAAGAAGAAGAAGACTAGCTGGAAGAAAAAGAATAAAAGGAAGAAGAAAAAGAAGAAGAAGAAGAAGAAGAATTTAGCTTCTCTTTCTTTTATCCTCTGCTCTTCTTTTTCTTCTTCTTCTTCTAACTAAGGTAGGTAAAAATGCCATTTTTAGCTATGCTAGGTAAAATTGCTAAGTTTGTAGGTCATTTTAGAGCTAAGCTAGGTAAATAGGTCATTTTGGAGCTAACCTGGGTAAAATGGATCATATTGGAGCTAACCTAGGTAAACTTGGTCATTTTGGAGCTAACCTAGGTAAAATGGATCATATTGGAGCTAACCTAGGTAAAATTGGTCATTTTGGAGCTAACCTAGCATATTATGAGTTAACTAAGCATATTATGCCATTTTTGACGTAAGTAAGCTATGTATAGGTCATTTTGGAGCTAACCTAAGTAAAATGGATCATATTGGAGCTAACCTAGGTAAACTTGGTCATTTTGGAGCTAACCTAGGTAAAATGGATCATATTGGAGCTAACCTAGGTAAAATTGGTCATTTTGGAGCTAACCTAGCATATTATGAGTTAACTAAGCATATTATGCCATTTTTGACATAAGTAAGCTAACTATAGGTCTTTCTTGAGCTAACCCAGGTAACTAAGAATATTAGAGCTAATTTAGCATTTTAGAGCTAACTTAGGTCATTTTGGAGCTAACTTAGGTAAAATTGATCATTTTTGAGCTAATTAGGCTTACTATGTCATTTTCGAGGAAAATAAGCTAA
>NW_021180879.1:0-2167 GCF_002162155.2 Triticum dicoccoides | reverse complement strand
GGATTCCGAGGAGGGAGGTGGTAGGCTAGAGGAGAGAGAAGAGGTGCGGCCCACACGATTTTCGGAGACCGAAAACATTCGGCGAATGTACCGACAACGGTACCGCTACGTTTAACGGTTGGGCTATCAAACGTGCTCCGAATGCGACAAAACTTGGCAGGCGCTCTGTCTACACTATAATAAGACCGCAAGCCAAGTTACATCCTAATCCGAGAACATTTTTATGCCACATATAAAATAATATTTCGGAGGTGCCGCGGGCGCGTGTGAGAGTGTCTGGCTCAGAACGGACAACGGAGAGAAGCGTCAGAACCTGAACGGATGCAAGTTTTGAAAAACATGCAGATGAAATGCAGATGATGACATGGAAAAATGCAACACGCAAGCAAATGACATGGCAACGAAGGCGAATAACTGGCAGACACCTGGCGCATCGGATCTGGGGCGTTACACCAAACCACCATAAGCATCCACGAAACCACTGTTCCACCACCACAACCTTCTGTTCCCGTGAGATCCCATCTAGGGGCCTTTTCCGGCATCCTGCCGAAGGGGGATTCGATCACGGAGGGCTTCTACATCAACTCTATTGCCCTTCAGATAAAGCGTAAGTAGTTTACCTCAGACCTACGGGTCCATAGCTAGTAGCTAGATGGCTTCTTCTCTCTCTCTTTGGTTTTCAATACCATGTTCTCCTCGATGTTCTTGGAGATCTATCCGATGTAATCTTCTTTTGCGGTGTGTTTGTCGAGATCCAATGAATTGTGGATTTATGATTAGCTTATCTATGAATATTATTTGAATCTTCTCTGAATTCTTATATGCATGATTTGATATCTTTGATATTCTCTGCTAACACTACAGGAATCAGGCACTTTGCCATCAGCCATGGCTGATGACAAAGGCATGGATGGCTGACGGCAAAGACCTTTACCATCAGCCAGCAGACGGCAACAGGTCCGGCTGAATTGGCTACAACAAAGGCCTCTTTGTCGTCTGCTGGTGGATGGCAAAGATGAAAAGGTCTTTGCCGTCAGCCCTGGAAGGCACACGCGGCAGCTTAGGGTCATTAAGGGGTTAACGATGTGCTTTGTCATCTGCTGGCAGACTGTAAAGATGCAAAGTTCTCTGCCATCAGCCAGCAGACGACAAAGAAACCATATAGGCCAGCCCAGTGCCCCAGGTTGTATAGGTACCTGCCAGATGGCAGCTTTGCCGTCTGCTTGCTGAGGGCAAAGCTCTTTGTCGTCTGCCAGCAGACGACAAAGTGCCTGTATAGCCCTTTTTTCTTGAATTCATTCAATTTGGCAGAATTTCACACATATATATATATATAGACACACACACACACATTTGAAAATAATTTCAACAAGCATACCAACAACAATAAGAAGAAGAAGAAGAAGAAGAAGACTAGCTGGAAGAAAAAGAATAAAAGGAAGAAGAAAAAGAAGAAGAAGAAGAAGAAGAAGAATTTAGCTTCTCTTTCTTTTATCCTCTGCTCTTCTTTTTCTTCTTCTTCTTCTAACTAAGGTAGGTAAAAATGCCATTTTTAGCTATGCTAGGTAAAATTGCTAAGTTTGTAGGTCATTTTAGAGCTAAGCTAGGTAAATAGGTCATTTTGGAGCTAACCTGGGTAAAATGGATCATATTGGAGCTAACCTAGGTAAACTTGGTCATTTTGGAGCTAACCTAGGTAAAATGGATCATATTGGAGCTAACCTAGGTAAAATTGGTCATTTTGGAGCTAACCTAGCATATTATGAGTTAACTAAGCATATTATGCCATTTTTGACGTAAGTAAGCTATGTATAGGTCATTTTGGAGCTAACCTAAGTAAAATGGATCATATTGGAGCTAACCTAGGTAAACTTGGTCATTTTGGAGCTAACCTAGGTAAAATGGATCATATTGGAGCTAACCTAGGTAAAATTGGTCATTTTGGAGCTAACCTAGCATATTATGAGTTAACTAAGCATATTATGCCATTTTTGACATAAGTAAGCTAACTATAGGTCTTTCTTGAGCTAACCCAGGTAACTAAGAATATTAGAGCTAATTTAGCATTTTAGAGCTAACTTAGGTCATTTTGGAGCTAACTTAGGTAAAATTGATCATTTTTGAGCTAATTAGGCTTACTATGTCATTTTCGAGGAAAATAAGCTAA
>NW_021180878.1:0-1571 GCF_002162155.2 Triticum dicoccoides | reverse complement strand
AAGTTTGATTGTGTTAAATGTTTTATGGATACCGATGCTTTTCGTGGATTTAGCGCTGAATATGGATTTGACTCTGAGATAGTAGCTTCTTTTTGTGAATCTTTTGCTGCTCACGTTGATCTCCCTAAGGAGAAGTGGTTTAAATATAATCCTCCCATTGAAGTAAAAGTAGTTGCACCTGTTACAGTTGAAGAAAAGACTATCACTTATAATGATCCTATTGTTCCTACTACTTATGTTGAGAAACCACCTTTTCCTGTTAGAATAAAGGATCATGCTAAAGCTTCAACTATGGCTCGTAAGAGTAATACTAAAACATATACACCTCCTGAGCAAATTAATGTTGAACCTAGTATTGCTATGGTTAAAGATCTCATGGATGATAATATAGATGGGCATGTTATTTACTTCTGTGGTGAAACTGCTAATATTGCTAGACCCGATGCTAAAATAGGAGATCATTGTTATCATGGCTTATGTGATATGGGTGCTAGTGCTAGTGCAATACCTCATTCCTTATATGAAGAAATTATGCATGATATTGCACCCGCTGAGTTAGAAGATATTGATGTAACAATTAAGCTTGCCAATAGAGATACTATTAAGCCATTTGAGATTGTTAGAGATGTCGAAGTCTTGTGTGGGAAAGTTAAATATCCTGCTGATTTTCTTGTTCTAGGTTCCCCACAAGATAGCGTGTGTCCCACTATTTTTGGTATACCCTTCTTGAATACTGTCAATGCTATGATTGATTGTGAAAAGGATGTTGTTACAATTGGCTTGGGGGATATGAAACATGAGTTTAATTTTGCTAAATTCCGTAGATAACCCCATGATAAAGAATTGCCTAGTAAATATGAGATTATTGGTCTTGCTTCTATTGCCGTACCTCCTACTGATCCATTAGAACAATATTTGCTAGACCATGAAAATGATATGTTTATGAATGAAAGAAGGGAAATAGACGAAGTATTCCTTCAACAGGGTCCTATTCTGAAACACAACTTGCCTGTTGAAATCCTAGGGGATCCTCCTCCACCCAAGGGTGATCCCGTGTTTGAGCTCAAACCATTACCTGATAATCTTAAATATGCTTATCTTGATGAAAAGAAGATATATCTTGTTATTATTAGCGCTAACCTTTCAGAGCAGGAAGAGGAAAGATTGTTGAAAACTCTGAAGAAGCACCGTGCTGCTATTGGATATACTCTGGATGATCTTAAGGGCATTAGTCCCACCCTATGCCAACACAAAATAAAATTGGAAAAAGATGCCAAACCAGTTAGAGATCCTCAACGACGGTTAAATCGTAAGTTGAAAGAAGTGGCAAGAAAGGAGATATTAAAGCTCCTTGAGGTAGGTATAATTTATCCCGTTGCTGATAGTGATTGGGTAAGTCATGTCCATTGCGAGGTATTACTGTTATTCCTAATGATAAAGATGAATTGATCCCGCAAAGAATTATTACAGGTTATAGGATGGTAATTGATTTCTGTAAATTAAATAAAGCTACTAAGAAAGATCATTACCCTTTACCTTTTATTGATCAAATGCTAGAAAGACTATCCAAA
>NW_021180877.1:0-1026 GCF_002162155.2 Triticum dicoccoides | reverse complement strand
AGAAGATTGAGGCTCTAACTAAAGAACTAAAAACTCTTAAGTTAGCTCATGACACTATCTTCGAAGATCATCGAGAACTTTTAAGAGCTCATGAGAAGCTACGCTTTGAAAAGCTCAATCTTGAGCAAGAGCATGAGTTCTTAAAGGCAATCAATGATGATCTCCGCAAGAAAAGTTCTTCTTACATTGCCAAGCGTTTACTCTTATCCACTTACATGCCTCAAGTCAAATCTAACAAGAAAGATTCTTCCGCTAGTAGTAACAATGATCATGCTAAATCCAATATTGTTGCTTCTAGTAGTTCTCTTAATTCCACTAATGATTCTCTTAGCCAAGTTACACTTGAGCAAGAAAATAGCTTATTGAAGGGAATTATAGAGAAAGGAGTGTACAAGAGCCTTGCCGGGAGTAAGCAATTCGAGGAAATTGTGCGCAAGCAAGGAATGCACCGGAAGAATCAAGGTGTTGGTTTTGAACGAAAGTTCAATGCCAATGGAGTTGAATGGGAAGAAGATCAATACCCCAAGACAAAGTTTGTCCCTCAACAAGAGAAGTATACTTCCTTCAAGGGGACACAAGCTCAAGATGATCTTCCACCACAAGACTACGAGCAAAAAGGCAAGGACAAGCTTCAAGAGGAAATTGATGCATTTGAAGAAGCTCCTAAGACCTTAGTCAAGTGGATTCCCAAGACTACTTCAAGTTCAACTTCATCAAGTACGACTACAACTCCAAGGATTCCCATCAAGATGATGTGGATCCAAAAGAAGAAGAACTAGAGAGTTCTTGAGGGTGACTCCGCCAACATACTTCACTCTTATCATTTTGGCAAGAACAAGTGCAATCAACTTCCACATCTTGCACTAGTTCAAGGAGTCACAAACCCTCTTGTTGGTAAGACAAGGGACAAGGTAACCCAAAGTTTTCATGGACATCATCTCTTGTGTGCATCACTCTATGTCTATGGATATCCTTGTTTGTTCCTTGTGGGACTAACCCATGTAGGTATTGAAAGTGCAATTCACT
>NW_021180876.1:0-6768 GCF_002162155.2 Triticum dicoccoides | reverse complement strand
CCAGAGCGATTTCCATGATTGACAATTCCCGGGGTGCGTTTGCGTGTGTGTCCTCAATACTCACAGTTTTGGCCAATTCTGACGCGATTCGTGGACTATTACTCAACATTTAGGGGTCCCGAAGCGATTTCCATAGTTGTTGAACCCCAAAATGCGTTTAGGTGTCGGTCATGAACACTCACAGTTTTGGACGATTCTGGCCCGTTTCGTGGACTATTACTCACTGTTTTGGGGTCCGGGTGTGACTTGCACAATTAACAAACCCCGGGGTGCGTTTACGTGTCGATCATCAACACTCGCAGTTTCGGCCGATTCTGGCTTGTTTTGTGGCACTCGCAGTTTTGGCCGTTTCTGGCCCGTTTAATGGACTATTACTCACTGTTTTGGGGTCCCGGAGTGATTTCCTTGATTAACAAACCCCGGGGTGTGTTTACGTGTCGGTCATAAACACTCGTGGTTTTTGTCGATTCTGACACGTTTTGTGGACTATTACTCACCGTTTTGGGGTACCGAAGCGATTTCCATAGTTGTTGAACCCGAAGGTGCGCTTACATGTAGGTCATCAACAATCGCAGTTTGGGCCGATTTTGGCCCATTTCTTGGACTATTACTTAGTTTCAGGGGTCCCGGAGTGATTCCCATGATTTACGAACCCCGTCGTGTGTGTACGTGTCGGTCATCAACACTCACAATTTTTGCCGATTCTGGTCCGTTTCGTGCACTTTTACTCACCGCTTTGGGGTCCCAGAGCGATTTCCGTGGTTGTTGAACTCCAAGGTGCACTTACGTGTCTGTCATCAACATTCATAGTTTTTGCCGATTCTGGCCCGTTTCTTGGAATATTACTCTGTTTTGGCGTCCCGGTGTGATTTCCATGATTGACGAACACCGGGGTGCGTTTATGTGTCGGTTAACAACACTCGCATTTTGGGCCGATTCTGGCCCGTTTCATGGACTAATACTCACCGTTTTGGGGCCCCAAAGCGATGTCCATGTTTCTTGAACCCCATGGTGCGCTTACCTGTCAATCATCAACAATCGTAGTTTGGGCTGATTTTGGCCCGTTTCTTGCACTATTACTTAGTTTTGGGGGTCCCGCAGTGATTTCCATGATTGACGAACTCCGTGGTGCGTTTACATGTCGGTGATCAACACACAATTTTGGTCGACTCTGGTCCGCTTCATGCACTATTACTCACCGTTTTGGCGTTCCAGAGCGATTTCCATGATTGACAATTCCCGGGGTGCGTTTGCGTGTGTGTCCTCAATACTCACAGTTTTGGCCAATTCTGACGCGATTCGTGGACTATTACTCAACATTTAGGGGTCCCGAAGCGATTTCCATAGTTGTTGAACCCCAAAATGCGTTTAGGTGTCGGTCATGAACACTCACAGTTTTGGACGATTCTGGCCCGTTTCGTGGACTATTACTCACTGTTTTGGGGTCCGGGTGTGACTTGCACAATTAACAAACCCCGGGGTGCGTTTACGTGTCGATCATCAACACTCGCAGTTTCGGCCGATTCTGGCTTGTTTTGTGGCACTCGCAGTTTTGGCCGTTTCTGGCCCGTTTAATGGACTATTACTCACTGTTTTGGGGTCCCGGAGTGATTTCCTTGATTAACAAACCCCGGGGTGTGTTTACGTGTCGGTCATAAACACTCGTGGTTTTTGTCGATTCTGACACGTTTTGTGGACTATTACTCACCGTTTTGGGGTACCGAAGCGATTTCCATAGTTGTTGAACCCGAAGGTGCGCTTACATGTAGGTCATCAACAATCGCAGTTTGGGCCGATTTTGGCCCATTTCTTGGACTAGTACTTAGTTTCGGGGGTCCCGGAGTGATTCCCATGATTTACGAACCCCGTCGTGCGTGTACATGTCGGTCATCAACACTCACAATTTTTGCCGATTCTGGTCCGTTTCGTGCACTTTTACTCACCGCTTTGGGGTCCCAGAGCGATTTCCGTGGTTGTTGAACTCCAAGGTGCACTTACGTGTCTTTCATCAACATGCATAGTTTTTGCCGATTCTGGCCCGTTTCTTGGAATATTACTCTGTTTTGGCGTCCCGGTGTGATTTCCATGATTGACGAACACCGGGGTGCGTTTATGTGTCGGTTAGCAACACTCGCATTTTGGGCCGATTCTGGCCCGTTTCATGGACTAATACTCACCGTTTTGGGGCCCCAAAGCGATGTCCATGTTTCTTGAACCCCATGGTGCGCTTACCTGTCGATCATCAACAATCGTAGTTTGGGCCGATTTTGGCCCGTTTCTTGCACTATTACTTAGTTTTGGGGGTCCCGCAGTGATTTCCATGATTGACGAACTCCGTGGTGCGTTTACATGTCGGTCATCAACACACAATTTTGGTCGACTCTGGTCCGCTTCGTGCACTATTACTCACCGTTTTGGCGTCCCAGAGCGATTTCCATGATTGACAATTCCCGGGGTGCGTTTGCGTGTGTGTCCTCAATACTCACAGTTTTGGCCAATTCTGACGCGATTCGTGGACTATTACTCAACATTTAGGGGTCCCGAAGCGATTTCCATAGTTGTTGAACCCCAAAATGCGTTTAGGTGTCGGTCATGAACACTCACAGTTTTGGACGATTCTGGCCCGTTTCGTGGACTATTACTCACTGTTTTGGGGTCCGGGTGTGACTTGCACAATTAACAAACCCCGGGGTGCGTTTACGTGTCGATCATCAACACTCGCAGTTTCGGCCGATTCTGGCTTGTTTTGTGGCACTCGCAGTTTTGGCCGTTTCTGGCCCGTTTAATGGACTATTACTCACTGTTTTGGGGTCCCGGAGTGATTTCCTTGATTAACAAACCCCGGGGTGTGTTTACGTGTCGGTCATAAACACTCGTGGTTTTTGTCGATTCTGACACGTTTTGTGGACTATTACTCACCGTTTTGGGGTACCGAAGCGATTTCCATAGTTGTTGAACCCGAAGGTGCGCTTACATGTAGGTCATCAACAATCGCAGTTTGGGCCGATTTTGGCCCATTTCTTGGACTATTACTTAGTTTCAGGGGTCCCAGAGTGATTCCCATGATTTACGAACCCCGTCGTGTGTGTACGTGTCGGTCATCAACACTCACAATTTTTGCCGATTCTGGTCCATTTCGTGCACTTTTACTCACCGCTTTGGGGTCCCAGAGCGATTTCCGTGGTTGTTGAACTCCAAGGTGCACTTACGTGTCTGTCATCAACATTCATAGTTTTTGCCGATTCTGGCCCGTTTCTTGGAATATTACTCTGTTTTGGCGTCCCGGTGTGATTTCCATGATTGACGAACACCGGGGTGCGTTTATTGTCGGTTAACAACACTCGCATTTTGGGCCGATTCTGGCCCGTTTCATGGACTAATACTCACCGTTTTGGGGCCCCAAAGCGATGTCCATGGTTCTTGAACCCCATGGTGCGCTTACCTATCGATCATCAACAATCGTAGTTTGGGCTGATTTTGGCCCGTTTCTTGCACTATTACTTAGTTTTGGGGGTCCCGCAGTGATTTCCATGATTGACGAACTCCGTGGTGCGTTTACATGTCGGTGATCAACACACAATTTTGGTCGACTCTGGTCCGCTTCGTGCACTATTACTCACCGTTTTGGCGTTCCAGAGCGATTTCCATGATTGACAATTCCCGGGGTGCGTTTGCGTGTGTGTCCTCAATACTCACAGTTTTGGCCAATTCTGACGCGATTCGTGGACTATTACTCAACATTTAGGGGTCCCGAAGCGATTTCCATAGTTGTTGAACCCCAAAATGCGTTTAGGTGTCGGTCATGAACACTCACAGTTTTGGACGATTCTGGCCCGTTTCGTGGACTATTACTCACTGTTTTGGGGTCCGGGTGTGACTTGCACAATTAACAAACCCCGGGGTGCGTTTACGTGTCGATCATCAACACTCGCAGTTTCGGCCGATTCTGGCTTGTTTTGTGGCACTCGCAGTTTTGGCCGTTTCTGGCCCGTTTAATGGACTATTACTCACTGTTTTGGGGTCCCGGAGTGATTTCCTTGATTAACAAACCCCGGGGTGTGTTTACGTGTCGGTCATAAACACTCGTGGTTTTTGTCGATTCTGCCACGTTTTGTGGACTATTACTCACCGTTTTGGGGTACCGAAGCGATTTCCATAGTTGTTGAACCCGAAGGTGCGCTTACATGTAGGTCATCAACAATCGCAGTTTGGGCCGATTTTGGCCCATTTCTTGGACTAGTACTTAGTTTCGGGGGTCCCGGAGTGATTTCCATGATTTACGAACCCCGTCGTGTGTTTACATGTCGGTCATCAACACTCACAATTTTTGCCGATTCTGGTCCGTTTCGTGCACTTTTACTCACCGCTTTGGGGTCCCAGAGCGATTTCCGTGGTTGTTGAACTCCAAGGTGCACTTACGTGTCTTTCATCAACATTCATAGTTTTTGCCGATTCTGGCCCGTTTCTTGGAATATTACTCTGTTTTGGCGTCCCGGTGTGATTTCCTTGATTGACGAACACCGGGGTGCGTTTATGTGTCGGTTAGCAACACTCGCATTTTGGGCCGATTCTGGCCCGTTTCATGGACTAGTACTCACCGTTTTGGGGCCCCAAAGCGATGTCCATGGTTCTTGAACCCCATGGTGCGCTTACCTATCGATCATCAACAATCGTAGTTTGGGCCGATTTTGGCCCGTTTCTTGCACTATTACTTAGTTTTGGGGGTCCCGCAGTGATTTCCATGATTGACGAACTCCGTGGTGCGTTTACATGTCGGTCATCAACACACAATTTTGGTCGACTCTAGTCCGCTTCGTGCACTATTACTCACCGTTTTGGCGTCCCAGAGCGATTTCCATGATTGACAATTCCCGGGGTGCGTTTGCGTGTGTGTCCTCAATACTCATAGTTTTGGCCAATTCTGACGCGATTCGTGGACTATTACTCAACATTTAGGGGTCCCGAAGTGATGTCGATAGTTGTTGAACCCCAAAATGCGTTTAGGTGTCGGTCATGAACACTCACAGTTTTGGACGATTCTGGCCCGTTTCGTGGACTATTACTCACTGTTTTGGGGTCCCGGTGTGACTTGCACAATTAACAAACCCCGGAGTGCGTTTACATGTCGATCATCAACACTCGCAGTTTCGGCCAATTCGGGCTCGTTTTGTGGCACTCTCAGTTTTGGCCGATTCTGGCCCGTTTCGTGGAGTATTACTCACTGTTCTGGGGTCCTGGAGTGATTTCCATGGTTAAATAACCGCCGTGTGCGTTTACGTGTCGGTCATCAACACTCGCATTTTGGGCCGATTGTGACCCGTTTCGTGGACTATTACTCACCGTTTTGGGGCGCCAAAGCGATTTCCATGGTTGTTGAACCCCAAGGTGCGCTTACATGTAGGTCATGAACAATCGCAGTTTGGGCCGATTTTGGCCCGTTTCTTGGACTATTACTTAGTTTCGGGGGTCCCGGAGTGATTTCCACGATTTACGAACCCCGTGGTGCGTTTATGTGCCGGTCATCAACACTCACAATTTTGGCTGATTCTGGTCCGTTTCGTGCACTATTACTCACCGCTTTGGGGTCCCAGAGCGATTTCCATGGTTGTTGAACTCCAAGGTGCAGTTACTGTCTGTCATCAACATTCATAGTTTTTGGCGATTCTGGCCTGTTTCTTCGACTATTACTCCGTTTTGGCATCCCGGTGTGCTTTCCATGATTGACGAACACCGGGGTGCGTTTATGTGTCGGTTAGCAACACTCGCATTTTGGGCCGATTCTGGCCCGTTTCATGAAATATTACTCACCGTTTTGGGGCCCCAAAGCGATGTCCATGGTTCTTGAACCCCATGGTGCGCTTATGTGTCGATCCTCAACAATCGCAGTATGGGCCGATTTTGGCCCGTTTCTAGCACTATTACTTAGTTTTGGGGGTCCCGTAGTGATTTCCACGATTGACGAACTCCGTGGTGCGTTTACATGTCGGTCATCAACACACAATTTTGGTCGACTCTGGTCCGCTTCGTGCACTATTACTCACCGTTTTGGCATCCCAGAGCGATTTCCATGATTGACAATTCCCGGGGTGCGTTTGCGTGTGTGTCCTCAATACTCACAGTTTTAGCCAATTCTGACGAGATTCATGGACTATTACTCAACATTTAGGGGTCCCGAAGCGATTTCCATAGTTGTTGAACCCCAAAATGCGTTTAGGTGTCGGTCATGAACACTCACAGTTTTGGACGATTCTGGCCCATTTAGTGGACTATTACTCACTGTTTTGGGGTCCCGGTGTGACTTGCACAATTAACAAACCCCGGGGTGCGTTTACGTGTCGATCATCAACACTCGCAGTTTCGGCCGATTCGGGCTCGTTTTGTGGCACTCGCAGTTTTGGCCGATTCTGGCCCGTTTCGTGGAGTATTACTCACTGTTCTGGGGTCCTGGAGTGATTTCCACGGTTAAAGAACCGCGGGGTGCGTTTACGTGTCGGTCATCAACACTCGCATTTTGGGCCGATTGTGACCCGTTTCGTGGACTATTACTCAACGTTTTGGGGCGCCAAAGCGATTTCCATGGTTGTTGAACCCCAAGGTGCGCTTACATGTAGGTCATGAACAATCACAGTTTGGGCCGATTTTGGCCCGTTTCTTGGACTATTACTTAGTTTCGGGGGTCCCGGAGTGATTTCCACGATTTACGAACCCCGTGGTGCGTTTACGTGTCGGTCATCAACACTCACAATTTTGGCCGATTCTGGTCCGTTT
>NW_021180875.1:0-1085 GCF_002162155.2 Triticum dicoccoides | reverse complement strand
AAAAAAAAACAGGCAAGTCCTGATAGACATCAGGTGCCTCAATCCACCCAGATGTGTGTTTAGGTTGCCACCTTAGATAAGCCATTAATTAACAATCTCACATCTGTCATGGATATTCACTCACCCAATCCACGTCTACTAGCATAGCATAGCATAATAAGCAAACGTAGAAGTAACTCCCAAGGTTTCATAAGTAACAGGTAATAGGTACTACCTCATCTACTTCCCATCCCACAATTTAATTAGATCCTAACAATGCAAGTGTCTGAGGGTTTGATCTAATGCAATAAAACTGGGTAGTAGGAAAGATATGATCAAGTGTTACTTGCCTTGCTGATGATCCGCGAGTCCTAGGGTTTCGAAGTAACAAGCGGCGCAATCCGGGTAATCTATCGCAGACAAACAACAAGCATACAATAAGTACTCATCTAATGCACAGGGAAATCTCGAATAAAAGATCTAACCAGAGAGTTCAACTTAAGAACCCTGGTTGCAAAAGAATCGAATCAAATAAAGCATCGAAAGTCAAACGACGAAAGAAAACAACTCGGTTCTAGCAAGTTGAAACTAGGTCAAAATTTTACAGTAACAAAACTTAGTTTAAGTTGGTTAGTCGGAATGGCGGTTTCGAGGCGAAACTCCAGGCATTTGAATCACCTGATTCCGATAAACGAGCAAGAAGATAGACTAGAAAGAAGATCGGATCTGAAATCGCGATCGCGGAATAAATCCGACGAAAAGAAAAAGAAGAACGGTTAAACGAACGGACGTTCATTAACCTAGAAGAATCCGGTGATCACGTTCGTTAGAACGAACGGTTCGGCGAACGGTCCAAGCAACTAAATCGGAGAAGAAAACGAATCCGATCTAGGGTTTCAGAAAAAAAAAAATCCGAACGAAAAACTGATCTAGAAAACCGGAACGGTTTAGAGAAGAAAAGAATCGGAACGATTAGAAGAAAACGATCCGAGAAAAGAAAAGGTGACGCGGCGCGGGGCTAGTACCTCGAAGAGCGAGGGGCTCCGGCGGCGTCGGCGTAGGGCGGCGGCGTGGGCAAGGTGCGGCGGCGGCGCGGGTGTGGGGCG
>NW_021180874.1:0-896 GCF_002162155.2 Triticum dicoccoides | reverse complement strand
AACAATTTTCTGAATAGTGATTTGTTTTAAAAACATAAACATTTTTTGAACTGGTGAACAAATCTTGAAAAAACAGGAACATTTTCTAAATCCCGAACATTTTTTGAATTTAGAGAACAAAATTTTGAAATTGAGAACAAAATTTAAACATAAATATTTTCTAAAAGTACGAGCATTTTTTGAATTTGGAGAACAAATTTTGAAACGAAGAACAAATTTGGACAATTTCTTAAAGCATGAACATTTTTTGAATCTTGAGAACAAATTTTGAAACAGAGAACAAATTTGGAAGCATGAACAATGTATTAAAGCACGAACATTTTTTGAACATAAATATTTAAAAACATAAACATTTTTTGAACTGGTGAACAAATCTTGAAAAAACAGGAACATTTTCTAAATTCCGAACATTTTTTGAATTTAGAGAACAAAATTTTGAAATTGAGAACAAAATTTAAACATAAATATTTTCTAAAAGTACGAATATTTTTTGAATTTGGAGAACAAATTTTGAAACGAAGAACAAATTTGGACAATTTCTTAAAGCATGAACATTTTTTGAATCTTGAGAACAAATTTTGAAACAGAGAACAAATTTGGAAGCATGAACAATGTATTAAAGCACGGACATTTTTTGAATATTTAGAACAAATTTTCGAACAGAGAACAAATTTGAAAATACCAAACAAATTTGGAAGCGCGAACATTTTTTGAACAATTTTTGAGAAATGCATACAGTTTTTGAATTTATGAAAAAAATTGAAAACACGAATTGTTTTCAAATTCTGAACATTTTTGTAAAAGCGCGAACATTTTCCAAAAAATGCGAACATTTTTTGAAAAAGAAAATATAAACTTGAAAAAAAACGAAACAGAAATAGAAAAAGAAAAAAAAA
>NW_021180873.1:0-4420 GCF_002162155.2 Triticum dicoccoides | reverse complement strand
TTCGATGATGAGAACATATAGCAACACCTGCTTATCTTATGAATTATCCTTTGTACCGCAGGTGATGCCATTATTTGCTATGACCTTTAATCTAATGTACTCTAATTCAGATGGAGCAAATATTTGTGATATCAAGATTTTTATTTTCAATTTTTTTATGTCATTTCATTCTTAAAATGAATGGGTGCGGCAACGCGCACTATCATGTTCTAGTAAACCTTATCCCAACAACACCACCATGTCCTCCCCTTTGCCCATGTGCTCCTAGTGCGACATCGTGGTCGATGATGGCTCCAGCCGCCACGTGACATCAGCTCATCAATCCATCAGGGTCCGGTACGCTAGGCACATGCCTACACTTCTCGCCGTCCACGCCCCAAGGCTGAATCAGAAGTTCACAACAGAATAAAATGTTTGCATTACCTCTTGTTTTCGAAACATGCAGAGTTCTTTGTATTAAGCAAGATAGATCAATAGCAGATACAATTCTAACTGAAAAAAATGTACATGGTCATCATGCCCACTGCATGTATCCAATAAGTTCAACTAATGGGCACCATTTTATGAGGAAACAAAGGCTTTTCCTATCAACATCTCAGCAAACGTTCACCCAGTGCTCGAAAAAGAAAATGTCAATGGCAGATCTACACTGCATTTCGGGGTGAACAAAAATCCAAAATAGATTAAGAACATGTGTCTATATAACTATTCACAAAGAGTTTATAAATTGACAAAAAATGGAACCACTATGAAAAGAACAGGTGCATAATGCATTTCAAGTTTTTACAAGAAAATATGTCATCAAACAAGATGAAAGAAGAGACCATTTTTATACAATATAACCGATGGTACAGAACCTTCGACCAAGACCCTCAAAGAAATCCGAACGGCACGGCTCCTACACCGCTTAACTCCAATAATAGAACCTGGTCCCACATCCCTTGCATTTGATAATGAAACAATCAGAATTTGTTGAATTGAAATATGTTCAATCTCATTTCAAAACATTTGCATATCACAACTCTCA
The DNA here is from genome assembly GCF_002162155.2 of Triticum dicoccoides. Classification (NCBI taxonomy): domain Eukaryota; kingdom Viridiplantae; phylum Streptophyta; class Magnoliopsida; order Poales; family Poaceae; genus Triticum; species Triticum dicoccoides. Next base: position 3,393 of record NW_021180873.1, on the reverse strand, counting down.
GTTCAATAAAATTCATGTTAGAACTGTAAGCATGTTTTTGTTACACTATATACATGTCAACATATCAAGCAACTCGTTCCTTTTCTTTGTTTTTTTATAAGCACAACGCATGAACTCTAAACCTCACCTTATGTGAAGAGAAGGATGAGCTCTGAAGCTCTATACATTGTTGGTGCGACATAATATCAGTCTGTACTCTGTACTAACATAATAAAAAATCTCACCCACAGTGTCATGTCATCAGGGGCAACAACTTTTCCTTCAAGGATGCTGGCTTGTGCTCATTGCAAATCCATAATATAGCAGGCAACTGAAACACTCCATGAATAGCATCCAAATCCATAATTTTGATGGGAACAAAATGGGAAGAAAAGGCTACAAAATTTATCCATCTTTGCCTATTGCAAGGTGTACAGGTTCTGCAGGGCATATATAGATTATTGCAATAAAATTGTACTCTCCATTTAAAGGATCAACTATCTAGTTCCACTTAGCAGACTTTATCCATTTTCCATGCACTGAACTTAACTTCATCAATGGCTGTGGTGAAATAGCATATTTCACTTGGTGGGGAACGTGATAGTCATAGATTAAACTACGAAGAAGCAGAACGATTCCATGTTTTAGCAATTCAGTTTTGGGTTCCATATTTTTTAAAATAATTCAGTTTTAGTAATAAATGTTCCTGTAGATGCAGGACAAACGCATGAGAATGCTCTATCCTATGAGAGAGTATTCCTTATTTAACACCCTGTCTAAATTTTATACCCTATTTGACATCAACAAATAATTTCTTCCCTATCTAACAACGAGTCTAAATTTTATGATTTTTATAACACTTATGTCCATTTTGAGCCTAAATGACACCTGAAAAGACCATTTTGCCCTCTAGTGGTATGTTTGTGTGTGCGTACGTCTGTGCTACTGCTGAGTGTATGTGTGTGCCCGCGCTGCTGCATGTGTGTTTGCTACTGCGTGTGTATGTGTGTGTGTTTGCTACTAGGTGTGTACGCGTGTGTGTGTGTGCGTGTGCATGTGCGCTGTTGCGTGTGTGTGTGTGCGTGTGCTGTTGCGTGCGTGTGTGCTTCTTGCATCCGTGCCGCTGTGTGTGCAGCGTGCATGTGTGCTGCTGTTGCGTGTGTGTGCTACGTGCATGTGTGCTGCTGCCTGTGAGTGTGTTGTGTGCGTGTGTGCTGCTAGTGTGCGTGCGCGTGCGTGTGTGTGTGCATGTGCTACTACGTGTGTGCTATTGCCCTCGCATTGATGTTGTGTGTGTGCTACTGTCCCGCACATATACATACCACATGAGGTTAAAAAAGTTTTTTCCAGTGTTATTTAGGCTTAAAATGGACAAAAGTGTCATAAAAGGCATAAAAATTAGGCTCGTTGTTAGATAGGGAAGAAAAAGTTTTTTAGTGTCAAATAAGGAAACAAAATTTAAGATAGTGTTAAATAAGGAATTGTTTCATACTAGAATGTCTATAAAGGGGTGTCATCAAGTTATCATAGCATGAGCCCAAAAACAAAGGACGACAATTACCAAACATAGCTTGCCATTTTGCCCAAATGTTACTTCACAGGAATAAAGTCTGATACTGATAGTACAAATCAGACACAATGGAAAGCTCGTTCTCAAGTAAAGTTATTTCTATCCACCTTCACATAAAAATAATCTTGTTTCTGTGCATCACTCTTAAACATCACAAGCAGTAATCAGTAATCTCATGGACAGAGACAGTTCTGAAGCGTGTCCATGACAAAGTTAGCAAGCAGGACCTATTGCCTTCTCAACATCATTCTCGTGAACAGGTTCACTACAAAGCAAAAGATATAATCATCTTCTTTTACGATTCAGTACGCATACAGTGACGCAGCAAGTGTTGTAATTTTGGAAGCCATTATCATTGCTCATCAACACGAATAATGATTATTTGCACAACTAGACTAACAGAGCATCCCATGCATAGGTGTATATAAGTAGAAAGAACAAGCTTGCTCATTGGGTTATTTTCTAAAGGTATGTGTACTGATAAAAATAATCAAAACCTGACCAAGTGACCATGTTACAAACGTTCATCATTCCATGCAGAATGAGAAAATAGGCAATCTATGAAAACATGACAAGATGTATTAAATTTGGCATGAACAGATCCTTCAACATAGAGTACCATACAATCCAATCAAAAAGGGAGGGAAAAAACAGAGCTGAGTAGCCTTTAATGAATGAGCTAGCATGCATCACAAAAAAGGGGGGAAAGTGTTAAAATGAATTCACTTGTTTATCTAGGTTGGAATTCCAAGACCTCGATGAGCTTGTTCCCGTAGGTGTCCTTCCATTGCACGCGCCGCTATAGACCCATATAGCCCTTTTGCGTCGTGCCACTGCGTGGGTCGGGCATGATTCTTGTTGTATCCAAAGAAAAAGTGTTAGAATCGGATGTGGATTCTTAAAGCTCAGGCTTTCAGACATCTCTTATTCATACCCTTCGATGTTGCTTTGAGATCTGTGCTACACAATTAACTTACTACATGCATTTTTCTCTGTTTTTGTTTAAAAAATCAACATATGAACTTCAAACTTTGTAGGAAAACAAAACATTCTTATTACAATGTGTGAAAAAACTTTCAGATTTTTTCTGCCAACATAAATATACAAAATGAGAATTGTTTGAGTAAAAAATAATATTTTTCATATATATGATTCATGAAATAATCTGAAAGTTTTTTCCCATATTCTAGTTAGAATGTTTTGTTGTCCTACAAAGTTTGAAGTTCATATGTTATTTTATTTGGAAGAAACAAAATAGAGAGAAGTGCTTGCACGAATCGCAACGCAGAAATGGATGGCAAGATAAGGGGGTGTACCAAAGCCTATGCTTTCTCAAATGTTTACCTGTGGCAAAAGAAGTGATGCAGACTTGACCATGCATGCACGGGAGTAGGGAATACGTCGAGGGTGCGGCGGCATACCTGTCTTATTGGTGCGGCCGCGGATGGAGACGTCGGCCAGCGTACGGTGCGCCGGGAAGACGACCTTCTTCCGCCACCATGCCATCACCATGTGAAGGCTAAGGAGGACCTCAGCAGAGGTGTCCCAATGGCGACCCGGAGGTCCGCAATGATGGCGGCGGCGCCTCCTTTAGGACCTCGACTCCGGCTCCTCCACGACCCCTCGTCGCTGGCAAAGGGATCCGCGGCTAGCGCCTGGGATCTGCGATGGCGGCGGCGGCGTGGTTCCCGCCGTTGTAGCGAATAGATCAAGGGGTCGTCGCTTCCAGGCTCGTTTCTGGGTTTTTTCGTGTGAGGGGGGCTCTGTTGTCATCCATTTTTTTCGCAGGAGGGGTCGTTACGGGGGAGGTGGGAGGAGGGACGGAAAAAAAAGAGATGAAGGTG
>NW_021180872.1:0-945 GCF_002162155.2 Triticum dicoccoides | reverse complement strand
AAAATCAGCATCATGCACATATTGATCTTTGATGGTCTCCAAACCAAATATTTTGAAGTCAAGTTGTGAAAGCATAGTATAGCGATGAGACAATGCATCAGCAATAACATTTTCTTTTCCCTTCTTGTGTTTAATGACATAAGGGAAAGTCTCAATGAATTCAACCCATTTAGCATGTCTACGATTCAGTTTAGCTTGACTTTTAATATGTTTCAAAGATTCATGATCAGAATGTATAACAAATTCTTTGGGCCATAAATAATGTTGCCATGTTTCTAAAGTCCGAACAAGAGCATATAATTCTTTATCATAAGTAGAATAATTCAGACTAGGCCCACTCAATTTTTCAGAAAAGTATGCAACGGGTTTGCCATCTTGTAATAACACACCTCCTAATCCAATTCCACTAGCATCACATTCAAGCTCAAAAGTCTTATTAAAATTAGGAAGTTGGAGTAAAGGAGCATGTGTCAACTTATCTTTCAATATCGTGAAGGCTTCTTCCTGTGCGGTACCCCAAAGAAAAGACACATCTTTCTTTGTAAGCTCATTGAGAGGGGCAGCAATGGTGCTGAAATCTCTCACAAAACGCCTATAGAATCCAGCGAGGCCAAGAAAACTCCTCACTTGTGTGACCGTTTTGGGCTGCGGCCAACTCTCAATAGCTTCAATCTTGGCTTTATCAACTTCAATTCCCTGTGGAGTAACAACATAGCCAAGAAAAGATACTCGGTCGGTGCAAAAGGTGCACTTCCCAAGGTTACCAAACAAACGTGCATCACGTAGAGCAATAAAAACAGCACGTAAATGTTCCAAATGTTCTTCCAAAGATCTGCTATAAATCAATATGTCATCAAAGTAAACTACCACAAATCGTCCAATGAAAGCACGTAAAACTTCGTTCATTAATCTCATGAAAGTACTAGGTGCATTAGTTAACCCAAA
>NW_021180871.1:0-1147 GCF_002162155.2 Triticum dicoccoides | reverse complement strand
TATTTAATTGGCACTGAATTTTAATTCAAACAGAATTTGAAAACAGTGCCTAAACTTCCCTGGATATTTTTAAGTCACCTAATGGACTTCTCCACACATAATAAAAATATCTCAGGTCATTTGAAAATATATTCATTATATATTATGAATATAACTCCAAATTCAAATAAAATATTGATTTAAAATCAGAGCCCAATAATTCCTTAGAAATGTCCCAAAATTTTGGTTTGATTTATAACTCTTGCCAAAATTGTCAGAGCTATTTCTAGGGCATTTTGGATTTACTGATTGCAATTTTAGGGTTTCTTGCCCCTCTTTTATTTAAGTTTTGAGGCTTCTGAATTCCTCAGTTCAAATTTTCAGAATTTAAACATGATGCACACCTGAAGCTAACCTAGAGCAATGCCTGAAGCTAGGGATGTGACAACTCACCCCCACTAAACAAGAATCTCGTCTCGGGATTCAAGCGTAGGGTAGGATGAAGGGGAAAACGCAAACTAGCACAATCTTCACGATCCAGGTTGCACTTCAATTGAATGTTGATTCGTTCACCATCGTTGTCTCGAAGTCTTGCTCTGAGAAATCCTGCCAACATGACATGGAGAGAAGAAGGAGACTCTAGAAGGGTCGATCTTCTCGAAGATCGAACAACTCAAAATTAACTCACGGAATGAGACATAGCAACCTCTCTCGAGCTGAGAGACGAAGCACACATCCATAGGAATGGGGTGAAGCAGATGACAAAGGTTCACTAGGTAGACAACAACTCCAGACTTAAGAATGTGGTGATCGGTTGTCAACGTAGCGAGGAGTTGAATTGCCATGATACCATAACGAAACATCCTGGAGAAGGGTGATTCGTAGATTATTATCTTAAGTGGCAAAAAGAATTACCTTTGATATAGAGATCATTGAGACTCTCTATATCAGCCTAAGGCAAATCACAGCAATCGATTGGCGGGGTCGGTAGAATGGCATACTTGGACTTGGATGATGTGGATTACCTTGTTGAAGACAACGTAATGGATGAACTTGCTTACCACCGGAAATGGAAGAGACCCATGGTAGAATGGCACATTGACGGTGCAAGCTGGGAACAAAATGCAAATGCTGGGAATGATTCTGGTAACTGGGGAAGAACCCAACA
>NW_021180870.1:0-3053 GCF_002162155.2 Triticum dicoccoides | reverse complement strand
CCCGCGCCGCCCCGATCGACGTCGCCGCCCCGGCCCGCGCCGCCTCAACGCCGTCGCCGCCCCGCTATACACCTCGCCGTCGCCTTCGTCGTCGCCGTCGCCAGCCGTACGTGAGCACCTCGTCGTCGCCTTCGCCGGCCGTACGCCGGCCACCGTCATTTTTTTTAGATTAATTAGATTTTTTTGTTAGATTAATTAGATTTTTTTGTTAGGTTAGATGTGTAGTAATTTAGATATGTAGTTCATAGATTTTTTTGTTAGATTAAATTTTTTTGTTAGATTAGATGTGTAGTAATTAATTTTTTTATATGATGTTAGATTTTTTTGTTAGATTAATTAGATTTTTTTTGTTAGATTAGATGTGTAGTAATTTAGATATGTAGTTTATAGATTTTTTTGTTAGATTAGATGTGTAGTAATTAATTTTGTTCATAAAATTTTAATGATTTTTTTGTTCATAGTATTTAGAAAAAAGAAAAAAAAATAAGAAGTAGTTTATATATAGTTGAACTATCTAGTTGATTTAATAAACTAATTTATTTTACTATATATAGAAGTAGTTTTTTTAGTAAGTACTACTTATTTATTTATAGTAAGTTCTTAGTAGTTGAACCAGATAGTTGATTTAATTAATAAAACTACTTTTATTTAACTATATATAGAAGTAGTTCCCGCATCGACGTCGGCGATGCCTATCCCGCATCCTCGTCGTCGTCGACTCGGCGGTGGAGGCCTGCTTGATCAGGGCCATGTTCGGGACTGGGCTCCGCCGGGCTGGTATTGGGAGGTGCTACCTTCCGGGGGACGTAGGTTGGTGAGGAGGCAGCCCGTTGTTGACCCGATCCTTGTTTAGTGGCGGTCGCTTGGGCCAGTGACGGTGGTGAGGCATCCGGACACCGCGGAGGTGGTATGTCACCGTGTCAGCGAGGAGGACGAGCACGTCCGTCGCTACATGGTTGCATTGGAGGGCAGGTTCGACAATACCTGCCAGGTTCTTCAGGGATCTCACTGGAGCTATGATCCTGTGATGGTTCCTTATCTTTGAGTGTCCACCGCCCGCGTCGATACCCATCGGGCGCTACGGTTCTAGTTGTATTAGTGATAATATTCGACGATGTACGGACACCAAGAGATGATGTACTTTTGCTTATAATAATTGAATGCATGCAAATTTGAATACTATACTTTATTTTATGATTTGGTTTTGCTTATTTTATGATTTGGTTTTTCTTATTGAATGCTCATATTGGATAAGTTCTCCTTCATTCGCGTGTGCTAGACAATTTGATATAATAATGCATTCGGGAATGAAAGGAGGAGCTACGTACATCGATCATCGATAGTCAACCCGTGATTAATAATAATGATCTAGTTTAATATTTGAATTATGAACGTAGGCCGGAAATGCCGTACTCATCGGACGACGAAAACCGCCTGGGGGAGTGCGACTGGTGCCACGACGACTGAGGTATCTGCGACAGGTTCATTGAGCTGGACGAAGATCGGTGCTTCAGCATTAAGCTCGAGGAGACCTGCGATGTTCATATGGTACGCAACGACGATAATAGTTTTTTTCGTAATTAAGCACGACTTCAACTATTTTAACGTGTATTTTTCATCTTTTCCAATTCGACTAGCTTATCCCATGCTTTGCAAGACGCTATGTCTTGGAGAGGATGGGTTTTGAAGACCATGAAAGTTTTGAAACCAAAAAAATTATCCTAAGTACCCATCATGGTGTGGATTTTCAAGTAAAGCTGTACAATGCTCTGAGTGTAACCCATTTTGGTTGCAAAAATTGGGAAGCACTTTGCAAGATGTATGGTCTTGATGAGGGTATGCTTGTCACCATGGATCTTGGTGATCCTACAATCGAGCAAGAGAGACCTTCGATTTGGGTCCTTGTGGATACACCTCCAATTCTTCCCCCATGTTAGCTTAACATAGTTATTAAGTAATTTATATTGTTTATTTCAAAATATATAGTTGACAACTTATCTCCATTGACAGCTTATTTTCATTCTTCAAAGAATGTGCGGAAGATGGTAGACAGAACCTACTACACCGAAGGCTCCGAATTAACTTATCAGGAGAAAAATCATCTGGTCGGATTTTGTACTGATCTTTAGAATTACAATATCTACAATCAAACTCCTCAACATTATGGTCAATACGTGCCACTAGTGCACGTGTTGAACTACGGTAACTACCATGGAGATACCCTGGTAAGATTATTTTTTACTATTACAACATCCGTGCATCTTTTTGCACACTTCTAAAACTAGTACATCATTGCTAACTACGACGTTATTACTATGTTTTTCAACAGTAATCCCCGAATGATTGTCTGCCTCATCTGATGTATACGCATGGTAGCCTTCATGTTTTGAACATACAACCAGGTCGTCCTACGAATCTCAACTGTCCATACCGGGTTTCTAAAAGAAGTGGAGACATAACAATCAAAGAATGGAAAAAATATATGGACAGTCGTAAGGAGCTTCTTGGAAGCAATAAGCAGCGAAGGGCAAGAATTGGAGACAAGATGATCGCCATTCTTCATAATGGAGAGTCAGGGTCTATATTGTTTTATGCTATTTTACCTTAAGGGTGTTTAGGTCCTACCTGATACTGATGATCATGTGCTAAGAACAATTATGTAGGGTTGGGTTCGATGACTATGAGGATGATGATCGCATGACTTATTATTAATAACGAGTAGAAGTTGTATGATGATGCATGATTAGTAGGACTTGTTATTATATATGATGATGTATGATGCGAGCATGCATGAGCATGTTATATCAGCGGGTGAAATGAACATAGCAGCAGCGTTGATAAACCAAGGACGAAGATATAAGAGAGGACACTTCTCTCTATTAGCTAGCTAATAACAACCTAAAAATAACCCCCAAACCCCTAAAGAAGCCACTTTTATAAAAAAACATGGACTTTTGGTCGCGGTTGGAGCCACCAACCGAGACCAAAGGCCCCCTGACTGGGCTCGGCGCATAGGGCCACGTGGAGGCACATTGGTCCTGGTTCGTGTTTGA
>NW_021180869.1:0-1839 GCF_002162155.2 Triticum dicoccoides | reverse complement strand
AAGCACCACATGATGATCGGGTGTGATAGATCCTTACGTTCACATACAACGGGTGTAAGACAGTTTTACACATGCAAAACACTTAGGGTTAACTTGACGAGTCTAGCATGTACAGACATGGCCTCGGAACACAGAGACCGAAAGGTCGAACACGAGTCGTATGGAAGATACGATCATCATGAAGATGTTCACCGACGATGACTAGTCCGTCTCACGTGATGATCGGACACGGCCTAGTCGACTCGGATCGTGTAACACTTAGATGACTAGAGGGATGTCTAATATGAGTGGGAATTCATTCATAATTTGATTAGATGAACTTAATTATCATGAACTTAGTCTAAAATCTTTACAATATGTCTTGTAGATCAGATGGCCAACGTTGTCTTCAATTTCAACGCGTTCCTAGAGAAAACCAAGCTAAAAGACGATGGCAGCAACTATACGGACTGGGTCCGGAACCTGAGGATCATCCTCATAGCTGCCAAGAAAGATTATGTCCTACAAGCACCGCTAGGTGATCCACCCGTCCCACAGAACCAAGACGTTATGAACGCTTGGCAGACACATGTTGATGACTACTCCCTCGTTCAGTGCGGCATGCTTTACAGCTTAGAACCGGGGCTCCAAAAGCGTTTTGAGAGACATGGAGCATATGAGATGTTCGAAGAGCTGAAAATGGTTTTTCAAGCTCATGCTCGGATCGAGAGATATGAGGTCTCCGACAAGTTCTTCAGCTGTAAGATGGAGGAAAATAGTTCTGTCAGTGAGCACATACTCACTATGTCTGGGTTACATAACCGCTTGACTCAGCTGAGAGTTAATCTCCCTGATGAGGCGGTCATTGACAGAATCCTTCAGTCGCTCCCACCAAGCTACAAGAGCTTTGTGATGAACTACAATATGCAGGGGATGGAAAAGACCATTCCTGAGGTATTTGCTATGCTGAAATCAGCAGAGGTAGAAATCGAGAAGGAACATCAAGTGTTGATGATCAATAAAACCATTAAGTTCAAGAAGGGCAAGGGAAAGAAGAACTTCAAGAAAGACGGCAAGGATGTTGCCGCGCCCGGTAAGCAAGTTGCCGGAAAGAAGTCAAAGAATGGACCCAAGCCTGAGACGGAGTGCTTTTATTGCAAAGGGAAGGGTCACTGGAAGCGGAGCTGCCCCAAATACTTAGCGGACAAGAAGGCAGGCAACATCAAAGGTATATTTGATATACACGTAATTGATGTGTACCTTACCAGTACTCGTAGTAACTCCTGGGTATTTGATACCGGTGCCGTTGCTCATATTTGTAACTCACAGCAGGAGCTACGGAATAAACGGAGACTGGCGAAGGACGAGGTGACGATGCGCGTCGGGAATGGTCCCAAGGTCGATGTGATCGCCGTCGGCACGCTACCTCTACATTTACCTACGGGATTAGTTATAAACCTCAATAATTGTTATTTAGTGCCAAGTTTGAGCATGAACATTGTATCAGGATCTCGTTTAATACGAGATGGCTACTCATTTAAATCCGAGAATAATGATTGTTCTATTTATATGAGAGATATGTTTTATGGTCATGCTCCGATGGTCAATGGTTTATTCTTAATGAATCTCGAACGTAATATTACACATATTCATAGTGTGAATACCAAAAGATGTAAAGTTGATAACGATAGTCCCACATACTTGTGGCACTGCCGCCTTGGTCACATTGGTGTCAAGCGCATGAAGAAGCTCCATGCTGATGGACTTTTAGAGTCTCTAGATTATGAATCGTTTGACACATGCGAGGCATGCCTCATGGGCAAGATGACCAAGACTCCATTCTCCGGAACAATGGAGCGG
>NW_021180868.1:0-1040 GCF_002162155.2 Triticum dicoccoides | reverse complement strand
CGTCTCTAGCACAGTCTAGCCTAGGACCAGCACAGTACCGTCGTTGAGCGTTTATTCAACTTTGCATCTCTGAATTGATTATTGCTGACCCTTTTTGCTACCATACTATAAGCCTTCCCAGCTCCACATACATCTACTTCGTGTGTTTGACTCTCCCTGGTAATCGCTCTATCCAAGCTTTGAGAGTTTTTGACTACAACGGTTGCCGATCACCGCCTGCTGCTGGGTAAGAACTGGTAAGAATTTGAGATTTGCTTGACGGATTTGTGATACACCACCACCACTTCTTAGTAGTCTGTAGGATCATATTCTTGTGTGTTTCTATTGCTGCTAACCATGCCAGGATCACAATCCGACGAGATTGACTGGGAGAACTTATCGAACAAGGAGCTTCATGATAAGTTTCAGCAAATGATGACTGAACAGGTACAAGATGTGCTGAACAATTTTGAAGAGGCCATGGAGAAGATCACTGGCCTTGAGAAGACGTTCGAAACAAAGCTCGATAACAGATTTAATGAACTGCTTGCGCGTCTTCCACCACCGGCTGCACCTGTCGCACCTCTGCAACAACAACAACTACGCCCCCTTCCGCATCAGTATGGAAGAGCACAGCGTGTTCCTATTGTGCCAGGACAAAATTCTGGTGCCGCTGTTACTGCTGTTGGTGCTTCTTTGGCTCCTGCTACTGCTCCTGCTGGTACCCAGGAGGATGATGAGTATGCGGGCGATTATGAGGATGAGGTTGATCAAAATCAGATCTACGAGCAGCCACCAGCACCACCACCAGCAGGTCGACCTCAGGTATATATTCGTAATGGTAGGCCTGCACCACCACCTCAGGTACGAGATGATGTCCATATTCCTAAACTGAAATTGAATATTCCACCATTTGAGGGTAGATATGTTCCTGATATATATCTTACTTGGGAGTTAGAAACTGAACAACGATTTACATGTTTACAATATCCTGAGGAGAGACGAGTTGCTGCTGCTGTTTGTGCTTTCACTAGTTTTGCATGTGTATGGTGGTCTGAACA
>NW_021180867.1:0-1868 GCF_002162155.2 Triticum dicoccoides | reverse complement strand
AGTTGATATGATTGTTCCTTCAACTACTAAGCATACTATGACAACCACATCCGTTGTTGTCAGGACTACATCACCTCCACCATGTGACACATCGCCCCCGAGAGTGGCTACATCATCTGAATTGATCATAAGAGGTAATGACAAAGGTACTGATCTTCCATCTCTACATGAGAATGATGAATGCCTTGTCAATTTGAATGCACCATCTGATGAGCTACCCACTACTTTGATCACACCACCTATTTTAGAGGACTACCTTGATAATTTGACTTTGCCATGTGATCAAACAACTGAAATACCAACAATTTTGAGTGCACCCATTGAATTAACTATTGATGCAAAAGAACCAATGTTTAATCATTTTGATATGACCTCTAATCTTGGTGATGATTCTGTGTTGAATGACTTATTGCATGTTTGCGTATTTAAGCATGTTGTAGCATGTAAATTTGATGCAAGTAATGTTTATTCACCAATTTTGGGATGGTTTAATGATGAACATTGTCAATCTTTTGAAATGAATAAGAGCTTCACTTATATGTGCAAACCGAGTTGCAATATTTTCATGCCTTCTACTTCTTGTGCTAATTTTTTGGCTTTAGATTTTATGAACTATGCAAGTTACTCATCTATTCATGTGTCATATATGCAAAAATCAAGGGAAGTAAAAATGGATGACATATACATATACAACATGTACACCTTGTCTCTTTTGTTAGCCACATTTCAGATTAAGCAACGCCGAGGACGGCTTTATTTTCAAGAAGGGGAGGATGATGAGGACATGACTACCTTGGATATGACCAAAAATATTGCATATATGCATATTTGTCAGGTGATTTCTAGTGCAAACTATTCAATAATCTATTTATGTTATCCAGAACAAAAATACTTCACACACTTTTGTGTTTTGTCTAATTGCAGGTGTATGGGACATTTGTACAATCCACATATGAAGATAAGGAAGAAAGAGATGTTTATTTGCTGTCCAAAAAGTTCTCTCACGTCACTTTTGGCCCAAGAGAAGATAGAGTCCAAGTCTCTCACGTTCTGGATTCAGATTCGGACTGCACAGACACACCTGACTCAAAACGCACACAAGTTTTTCATACGGACTCCGAATTGGGTGATTCTTTTTTTGTTGGTAACTAGATTTCGTGCACTTTCCAACCCAATTGGAATCACCTTCAAATTCGTCCAGAGCGTTGAGTTGTGGACGAAACAATCTGATGCTGCAGCAGAATCCGAGTCAAACTACAAGTCCAAAGGTGTTACATCACCTCCACTTGCGCCCATTGGCCTTGTACGACCTAGATTTAGTTTTAGGCTGCCTTGGGACGTCCTCCCACCTCCTTGGCCTCCACCCCTTGCTCCTATATAAGTAGATCCATCTAGTAGCTTTTCCTGGGGATTTGTTTAGTTAAAAGTTAGCCATTGCAACTTCGTGTACTTCGTTTGTGTCCAACGACCAGACCAAGACCGCTTCCGGATCCCCACCATTATCAATACTTCATATATATTTGTAATATTCAGATTGCTTTATCATATTCTTGCTCGTTCTTCGATTGCTTGCAGGAATAGACCTTCGTGGTCAGGCTGACCGTGCTTCCAGCATCGTCAGTAACCTCAGGAGATTGGTTTAGCGATTGCTAAGGCGCAACGTCGTGCACGTTTGTAGTCGGATCGTCAAAGTCGTCTCTACCAAATCGATAGTTATCATCTCATCGAAAGATCGGGACCCTCGCCTCTATCATTTATTGATCAAGGTGGGGTTCTGTGATGCCTTTGTCTGGTCGTTGAACACAAACGAAGTACGCGAAGTTGCAGCTATGGCGAACTTTTAATCTAAACAAAACCCAAAGTCTAAA
>NW_021180866.1:0-1241 GCF_002162155.2 Triticum dicoccoides | reverse complement strand
AAGCATAGGCATAATCACATCATCCCCATCTTAAGCACTCAAAATGTAAATTCCAAGGTGGACACAATAGTTTTATGGTTCATCCTCCGAAAAAAGAAGGATGCGAGAGCATACCACACAAGCTGCTCGATTCAAGAATGGAGAACAATAAGACTTACCAATTAGTCGTCACTAGCTTTGCAACGGCCATGAGTTACCTTTTTGCATTCTCTTTTTTTTATCCTTGTTGCTTATCATTTCTTAGTATCATGACATGTTACATATAGTACTGACTATAGATATGTATACAATTATTGCTCTCATATTTCACCTACTATCACCTTAATTTACACCACCCACTTCTTGTCTGACAAAGAGATCCTTAATTTACACCACCCACTAATTGCCCCACAACGTGATATTTACAATGTGTACTCTTTTTCTCACTTCTCTAAATCCTTTTATATAAACGCCTGAAGTATGAAGCAGTGGTATGGATAACTGTGTGTGCACCGATCTATGACTAGTGTGTTCAGTAATGTGTGCAACTCTAGTTGTTGTCGTGAGGATGGCAGGTGTTAGGAAGAAGATATGTGCTGCTCTCGCTGATCCAAGAGTTGAAGTGTGCCATGGTGTTCTCAATCTCTTTGCGCAGCTTCGCGAAGTTATGGTTCAACCATTCTATGAGAATCTTACCGCAACTAGTCCTTTGGCCAACAGTACGCTCGCCTCCTATTGCACTGCTAAAGTCTGCGTTATCCTAAAACAGTGGCTACTCCCGCTAGTAATTTGCCCCACATACTTATGTTGTATTATTATGGCAAAGTGAACTTCTAGCACCAAATTTAAACCTAAAAATTGAATCATCAGAATATTTTGGAGCTATCTAACTATTTGTTGCAACAGACGGGGTGATTATTTTGTTTCTAAAATCCATTAGAGGTTACATATACGTGGTGATATGTAAATTGAAAGTTTCAAGTTTTTTTATCTTTCAACAATGTGGCTGCTCTTCTGCTAATGTTTTTAGACTTCAAAAATCATACTTGTACACATACAAATTGTATATGATAATGTTACCCAGATTACTCCTCAAGATGGGGTGGGAGTACCAAAAAATCGAACCTATATTTCTAGGGTGAACATAGACATTTCATCTTCGTACAGGATTGTGTTTTCTCCACAATCTCTCCTGCATGAGCGTGGACATCGCCATCAGCTGCAACGTGCCTTGATCACTTGACTTCATCAAAATCTTCTCA
>NW_021180865.1:0-1016 GCF_002162155.2 Triticum dicoccoides | reverse complement strand
GAAATCAACCCTATCTCTTGTTTCCCCACACATACGGACTCTAAAAATAGCCTATACTTATGTATTTCGAAATTACATGGGCCTGGCCCAATAATAAGGTGACGCAGCACCTAAAATAGCCTCGGGACGAAATTTATGAAGTGGCATCTTGTATATTTCGTCCAAGGCTTCATGCACCCATTATGGTGGCTTCAAAGTCCTGAAATCATCACTTGTAACTCCGTTCTTGTTCCCCTTGCGCATGCCATCATCTCCATGCTTGTTCTTGCTCCAATGTTCATCCTTCTCCAAGCTAGGCCCTTCATTTGTAAGCAAAACAAATGTATCCAATTTAGGCAGCATCATATTCTCATGAACATTAGAATCATTACCAAGAAACGCAAGTACCTGGTAATTTAGTTGGCGTGCACGAGCTCTAGTAATTGGTCCAGTATGTATAGCAGCAGGGGCTGTGGGTGTAACAATTGTATTGATGTCCTCATCATCCTCCCCTTCTTGAAATGAAGTCGTCCTCGACGGAAGTCCATCTTCCTCACACAAATAAGGCTTCAAATCTGCAATGTTAAAAGTGGGACTAACCCCAAAATCTGCAGGCAGCTCAAGTTTATATGCATTATCATTTATTTTCTCTAACACCTTAAAGGGACCATCAGCACGTGGCATTAGCTTTGATTTGCGCAAATCAGGAAATCTATCCTTACGCAAATGTAACCAAACAAGATCTCCAGGTGCAAACACAACATGTTTTCTACCCTTATCTCCAGCAAGTTTATATTTAGCATTCATACGCTCAATGTTTTCCTTAGTTAACTCATGCATTTTTAAAATCAATTCAGCACGTTGTTTAGCATCAAAATTAACCTTCTCCGAAGATGGAAGAGGCAACAAATCAATAGGTGCACGAGGTAGGAAACCATACACAACTTCAAAAGGGCACATCTTAGTAGTAGAATGCAATGAACGATTATAAGCAAATTCAATATGAGGCAAGCATTCCTCCCACATTTTCTTATTAT
>NW_021180864.1:0-1209 GCF_002162155.2 Triticum dicoccoides | reverse complement strand
GAAAGTCTGTATAAAACCAAATGCTTTGATCACACTATCAAAACGTTTATTCCAACTCCGAGAGGCTTGCACCAGTCCATAAATGGATCGCTGGAGCTTGCACACTTTGTTAGCTCCCTTTGGATCGACAAAACCTTCTGGTTGCATCATATACAACTCTTCTTCCAGAAATCCATTCAGGAATGCAGTTTTGACATCCATTTGCCAAATTTCATAATCATAAAATGCGGCAATTGCTAACATGATTCGGACGGACTTAAGCATCGCTACGGGTGAGAAGGTCTCATCGTAGTCAATTCCTTGAACTTGCCGAAAACCTTTTGCGACAAGTCGAGCTTTGTAGACAGTAACATTACCATCAGCATCAGTCTTCTTCTTAAAAATCCATTTATTCTCAATTGCTTGCCGATCATCGGGCAAGTCAACCAAAGTCCATACTTTGTTCTCATACATGGATCCCATCTCAGATTTCATGGCTTCAAGCCACTTTACGGAATCTGGGCTCGCCATCGCTTCTTCATAGTTCGTAGGTTCATCATGATCTAGTAGCATGACCTCCAGAACAGGATTACCGTACCACTCTGGTGCGGATCTTACTCTGGTTGATCTACGCGGTTCAGTAGTATCTTGATCTGAAGTTTCATGATCATTATCATTGGCTTCCTCACTAACTGGTGTAGGTGTCACTGAAACAGTTTTCTGTGATGAACTACTTTCCAGTAAGGGAGCAGGTACAGTTACCTCGTCAAGTTGTACTTTCCTCCCACTCACTTCTTTCGAGAGAAACTCCTTCTCTAGAAATGATCCATTCTTAGCAACGAATGTTTTGCCTTCGGATCTGTGATAGAAGGTGTACCCAACAGTTTCCTTTGGGTATCCTATGAAGACACATTTCTCCGATTTGGGTTCGAGCTTATCAGGTTGAAGCTTTTTCACATAAGCATTGCAGCCCCAAACTTTAAGAAACGACAACTTTGGTTTCTTGCCAAACCACAGTTCATAAGGCGTCGTCTCAACGGATTTTGATGGTGCCCTATTTAACGTGAATGCGGCCGTCTCTAAAGCATATCCCCAAAATGATAGCGGTAAATCAGTAAGAGACATCATAGATCGCACCATATCTAGTAAAGTACGATTACGACGTTCGGACACACCATTACGCTGTGGTGTTCCGGGTGGCGTGAGTTGCGAAACTATTCCACAGTTTTT
>NW_021180863.1:0-1007 GCF_002162155.2 Triticum dicoccoides | reverse complement strand
TCATACCTGTCAGCGTCTTCAGGAGCCATGTATTGCGTCTCATGATCAGAATCATCTCCACCATGTTCTTCACGTGTAATAAGAGCCAATGTCTCCTCATCATAGTCACTAGCGGACTCATATCCACCATCCGCGGTAGCAATCATCACACGCGGAGATTTGCATTCTCTCGCATAATGACCTCCTCCCTTACAACGACGACAAATAATATCACTTGTGTGCCCTGTTGATGCCATGGAAGAAGAAGAACGCTGTGCAGGCCCCGCAGGTGCGCTCTTGGCAGATAATGGTGGTTGTGCCTGTTTTCTTGTATCACGGCTGGAGGTGGCACCGGATGGAGGTGCTGGTGCAGTTGAAGTAGAAGATGCACGTGGTGTCCATGATGAAGGTCGGCCTGCAGAAAAGGTAATTCGCCCCAATGCTTGTCGATCCTGCACTTCATGATAGAGGCGGGGTGTCCCGATCTTTCGATGAGATGATAACTATCGATTTGGTGGAGATGACTTTGACAATCCGACTACAAACGTGCACGACGTTGCGCCTTAGCAATCGCTAAACCAATCTCCTGAGGTTACTGACGATGCTGGAAGCACGGTCAGCCTGACCACGAAGGTCTATTCCTGCAAGCAATCGAAGAACGAGCAAGAATATGATAAAGCAATCTGAATATTGCAAATATATATGAAGTATTGATAATGGTGGGGATCCGTAAGCGGTCTTGGTCTGGTCGTTGGACACAAACGAAGTACACGAAGTTGCAATGGCTAACTTTTAACTAAACAAATCCCAAGGAAAAGCTACTAGATGGATCTACTTATATAGGAGCAAGGGGTGGAGGCCAAGGAGGTGGGAGGACGTCCCAAGGCAGCCTAAAACTAAATCTAGGTCGTACAAGGCCAATGGGCCCAAGTGGAGGTGATGTAACACCTTTGGACTTGTAGTTTGACTCGGATTCTGCTGCAGCATCAGATTGTTTCATCCACAACTCAACGCTCCGGACGAATTTG
>NW_021180862.1:0-903 GCF_002162155.2 Triticum dicoccoides | reverse complement strand
TCTCCCTCGCCCTCCTCTTCTCCCCCTGCTCTCTCTCCCTCTCACCCGAGAACCACCGCCGCCGCCGACGGGCATCACCGTAGCCACTGGCCTCCCCTCGCCTCCCCGACCCGCTTCCGAGCTCCGCCACAACCCCCTCCACCTCCTCGTTGAGCTACGGACCTCCCGGACGTGCTGCAACGCCGCCACCATCGCCGTTTCCGTCGCCGGCCACCGAAGTTCGCCGCGGTCAATTCGCCACCTCCGCCGCCTCCCCGAGACCACCGAGCTGCTCATCGACCTCGCTGTGAGCTCCTCTTCCATTTCCCCTTCTCCCCGCGCTCGTTCCCGCACTCCAGCCGCCTTCTCACCGGAGCCGATTGCTCCTCGCCGCCGGTCATGGCGCTGCCGTGGCCAGGGTCACCCCAGCTAGCGCCCGAGCACGTTATCGAGTTCGCCGCCCTCCCAGGAGCCCACAGAGCCTTTCCATTTCCCCTCTAGTGCACCGCAGCTCCGCGTTCGACCTTGGCCGAACTCCGGCGGCCACCTAGGTCGACGCCGGCGCCGATTCCGGCCGCCCCGACCCCAACCGACTCCACAGGAAGACGCGGCGCCCTCCCAGCTACCCGTAGAGCCTCTCCGCCGCCCGAATGGTCGCCGGAGGAGCGATCCCGAAGCCCTCCGCCGTGCCTGTTGCCGCCGGCGTTGAGCCGCCGGCCTGTTTGGGCCATTTGACCGGGGTTTGACCTCCCCCTGTGTCACTGACATGCGGGACCAGCCCGCCTAATTAATCTAGGTTAGTTTAAATTAAAACGCTAACTAACCCAGTTAGTTAGGTTAGTCACTGACACGGAGGACCCACTGGTCAGTTTGACCTGGGCTGCCCGTTGACTCGCTTACGTCATGCTGACGTAGTGCTGACGC
>NW_021180861.1:0-917 GCF_002162155.2 Triticum dicoccoides | reverse complement strand
GCAGTTGACCACTGACGTCATGCTGACGTCATGCTGGCGCAATAACTATAATTTCTGGATTTAATTTAAATCAGGAAATTCCAGAATATTATTTAAACTTCAAAAATTCATAACTTTTATTCTGTAATTCCAAATTGGACAAATTATATATGAAAAATGATCAGAAAAATCCAATCTATCCATCTGTACTATTTTCATGCATGATCAAACAAGTTAAATTGATGTTTTAAGCAGAACAAGGAAAAGCACTTTAAAAGGCCATATTTGAATTTGAAATTTGAATCCTTGATTCAAATTTGTTCAAACCCTTCTGGTTTTAGTTGCATTAGCCCAATACACTCATTTTGCCATGTCTCATGCATGCATCATATTGTTGCATACTGTTTGGTAATGTTTGTGTATCGGTGCTCTCTGCGGCAGGTTCTGTCTCCGAGGAATACCGTGATTACCCTAACGAAGAACCGTACTAGTGCATCGAACCATCAGGCAAGCAACCAACCATTTGATCATATCGATACAATCCCATGTTCTCGCTCCTGCTCTCTTTTACTGCATTAAGACAACGCGATTCAAACTGCTGTGTGCTACGGTAGTTGAACCCATTTCCTCTGCATGACCTGTCATTGCCATAGTAACTAGATGAAACTCACTAGCATGTGTAGGAGTTGATTGAGCCATATGTATGTGTTGTTCCTACCTTGCTATGCCTGCTATGCTTAGAGTCGTGTCAGGTCTGGTTCATCTGGGTGATGGGCTAGAGTGAAATGATTATGTCGGTAATGAGAGTGGTGTGGTGAACACGATTTGGTAAAGGTATCGATGAGAGGCCATGTAGGAGTACATGGTGGGTTGTTTCATTGAAGCCGACCTTAAGCACTGAGATCTGTATGCGTGATTTAAGATACAGCTACTACCAT
>NW_021180860.1:0-442 GCF_002162155.2 Triticum dicoccoides | reverse complement strand
CTTTAGTACCGGTTTGTGCCACCACGTGGAACTAAAGGGGGTCGCTTCCCGCCGCTTGGGCTGGCCAAAACAGGCCTTTAGTACCGGTTGGTGGCTCCAACCGGTACTAAAGGTGCCTTCTATATATACAACACTTCGAAATTTTCATTCCCCCTCTGTTTCTTCCTCTGTTTCCGTCGTCTCCGTCGTCGTCGCCGCCCCCGTCCCCGTCGCCGCCCTCGTCTCCGTCGCCGCCCCCGTCCCCGTCGCCGCCCTCGTCTCCGTCGCCGCCCCCGTCCCCGTCGCCGCCTCGGGCCCGTCCCCGTCGCGCCGTCCCCGCGTCGCCGCCCCGGCCCGTCACTGCCCTCGGCCGTCGCCTCGCCGTCGCCATCGCCCCGCTGTGAGCTCTCCCCCTCTAACCCCTCTCCCTCGCCCCCGGCGACCACCATGGGCGCCACCCCTC
>NW_021180859.1:0-1655 GCF_002162155.2 Triticum dicoccoides | reverse complement strand
GGGGGGGGGGCTGTGGAGAGGGCAAACCACGTGCATAAAGGTGAATGGTACCGATGTTCCGATATTGAGAGAGGCCAAATAGGAATATGAAGCGTTGGGAATTAAAGTTGGCGACACATGGATTAAAAAAGAGCCATATTACTATGGCATTGGAATCCATAATGCAAGCTAAGTATCATTGCCAAATTAACCTTTTGGATTGATCAACTTTTGTACACGTAGTATGTTTGTCGTTGAGATATGATATCCATATCCAGTATAATCAGTCTTTGCATATCAGTAATCCAATAAATTTTGGAACGCCTTTGTGACGCCCCGATTCAATCTACACTAATCATACACGCAAATGTGTACGATCAAGATCAGAGACTCATGGGAAGATATCACAACACAACTCTAAACACAAATAAAATTCAAGCTAGCTTCATATTACAAGCCAGGGGACTCGAGGGCTCGAATACTGATGCTTGATCAGAAACAAGTCAGCGGAAGCAATAATATCTGAGTATAGACATACAGTTAAACAAGGTGCCATAAGATGGCTAGCACAAACAGGGATACAAATCGAAGAGGCACAGGCCTCTTGCCTGGGATCCTCCTAAACTACTCCTGGTCGTTGGCGGTCTGCACATAGTAGTAGGCTCTGTCTGTGTAGTAGAAGTCGTCGTCGGTGGCGGTAGCTGGCTCCTGGGCTCCACCATCTGATCGCATCAACCGAGTATTGAAATGGGAAAGGGGGAGCAAAGCAACCGTGAGTACTCATCCAAAGTACTCGTAAGAATTACATTAGATCTATACTACATAGGCATTAGTATCAATGAAAGGGGTAGTATTTGTGGACTAAACTGGAGAATGCCAGAATAAGAGGGGGAGAAGCTAGTCCTATTGAAGACTACACTTCTGGCAGCCTCCAATTTGAAGCAGTAGAAGAGAGTAGATGGTAAGTTAACCAAGTATCAATGTATAGCATAATCGTACCCGGCGATCCTCCCCTCGTCACCCTATGGGAAAGAGATCAACGGGTTATCTCTGGAACTTATCTGGGTGTGTTTTTATTAAGTATCCGGTTCTAGTTGTCAGAGGTCGGAATACAACTCCAAGTGCCCTGTTACCATGGACACGGCTATTCGAATAGATAAACTTCCCTACAGGGCTACACCACATTACCCAACACGCTCGATTACTCTTGCCGGGCACACTTTCCTGGGTCATGATCGGCCTCAGAAAATCAACACGTCGTAGCCCTTCCTAGGCTCAACAGAGAGGTCAGCACGCCGGTCTAAATCCTAAGCGCGCAGGGTCTTGGGCCCATCACCTGTTGCACTCCTGCATGTTGCGAGGGTGGCTGGGATCAGTCCCGGCAACCCACACTACAAGGCGATTGCTTTAAGCGGACCACCCGGGCGCGCGCTGCTCAGTCGCTGACGTCTGAAAAGCTTTGGCTGATACTATGATGCCGAGTGGCCAGAATAGTCCCTGCGTAGTTGGTTAGTGTGTATAGGCCAAAAGACCAATTCAGATCAAATATCCAAAACTTGTAAGCATGTTATTATGAAATAACCACGGATAACAACCAGGGACTAGGCCCACCTCTCTCTTGGGTGGTCTCAACCTGCCCTATCGCTCCGCCACAAGGTATCACTTAGGGAGGCATC
>NW_021180858.1:0-544 GCF_002162155.2 Triticum dicoccoides | reverse complement strand
GAGTGTTTGGGGCCCCGAAACGGTGAGTAATAGTCCATAAAATGGGTCAGAATCGATAAAAACCGCGAGTGTTGATGACCGAAACGTAAACGCACCCCAGGGTTCGTAATCGTGGAAATCACTTCAGGACCCCAAAATAGTGAGTAATAGTCCAGGAAACGGGCCAGAATCGGCCAAAACTGTGAGTGTTCATGACCTACACGTAAGCGCGCCTTGGGGTTCAACAACTATGGAAATTTGTTTGGGGCCCAAAAATGGTGAGTAATAGTCCACGAAACGGCTCAGAATCTGCCAAAACAGCGAGTGTTGATGACCAAAACATAAACGCACCCCAGGGTTCATTAATCGTGTAAATCACTCCGGGACCCCAAAACAGTGAGTAATAGTCCACGAAACGGGTCAGAATCGGCCAAAACCGTGAGTGTTGGTGACCGAAATGTAAACGCACCACAGGGTTCGTAATCGTGGAAATCGCTTTGCGGCCCAAAACCGGTGAGTAATAGTCCACGAAACGGGTCAGAATCGGCCAAAACCGTAAGTGTTG
>NW_021180857.1:0-1107 GCF_002162155.2 Triticum dicoccoides | reverse complement strand
TTTTGGGTCTCGGCGTGATTTCCATGATTGACGAACACCGGGGTGCATTTATGTGTCGCTCATCAACACTCGCAGTTTTGGCCGATTCTGGCCCGTTTCGTGGAGTATTACGCACTGTTTTGGGGTATCGAAGTGATTTCAACGATTCACGAACCGCGGGGTGCGTTTACGTTTCGGTCATCAACACTTACACTTTTGTCCGATTCTTGCCTTTTTTGTATACTATTACTCACTGTTTTGGGGTCCCGGAGTGATTTCCACGATTAACGAACCCCGGCGTGCGTTTACGTGTCGGTCATCAACACTCATAGTTTTGGCCGATTCTGGCCCGTTTCGTGGACTATTACTAACTTTTTTGGGTCCCCGGAGTGATTTCCACGACTAACGAACCCCTGGGTGCGCTTACGGGTTGGTTATCAACACTCGCGGTTTTTGTCGATTCTGACCCGTGTCGTGGACTGTTACTCACCTTTTTGGGGCCCCAAAGCGATTTCCATGGTTGTTGAACCCCAAGGTGCGCTTAAGTGTAGGTCATCAACAATCACAGTTTGGGCCGATTCTGGCCCGTTTCTTGGACTATTACTTAGTTATGGGGGTCCCGAAATAACCCCGGGTTGTGTTTACGTGTCGGTCAGCAACACTCACAATTTTGGCGAATTCTAACGTGTTTTGTGGACTATTACTCACTGTTTTTAGGTCCCGAAGTGATTTCCATAGTTGTTGAACCCCAAGGCGCGCTTACGTGTCGGTCATCAATGCTCATAGTTTTGGCTGATTCTGGCCCGTATCATGGACTATTACTCTCTTTTTTGGGCCCCCGGAGTGATTTCCACGATTAACGAACCACGGGGTGCATTTACGTGTCGGTCATCCACACTCACAGTTTTGGCCGATTCTGGCCCGTTTCTTGGACTATTACTTTGATTTTGGGTCTCGGCGTGATTTCCATGATTGACGAACACCGGGGTGCATTTATGTGTCGCTCATCAACACTCGCAGTTTTGGCCGATTCTGGCCCGTTTCGTGGAGTATTACGCACTGTTTTGGGGTATCGAAGTGATTTCAACGATTCACGAACCGCGGGGTGCGTTTACGTTTCGGTCATCA